>NW_011493875.1:4668-5259 GCF_000754665.1 Bison bison bison | reverse complement strand
TGGGGGAGCCTGGTGGGCTGCCATCTATGGGGTCGCACAGAGTCGGACACGACTGAAGTGACTTAGCAGCAGCAGCAGCAGCCAAGTTAAAAAGGAAACAACCAAATACTACAATTTCATTTTTAAACTTGAGCTGTATCATGTATATGTGTGTGGTATGTATGTACACTCTCAGCCCCACGTGTGTATATCCACATACTCACATACATGCATGTACAAAGGGAAAAAACTGTAAGGAAATAAGCTAAATGGTAACAATGGTTAACTTTGACTAATGCTGAAATTATAAGTAATGTTTTATTTTCTTCTATTTGCTTACCTGCATATTCTAAATAATGAAATTATTAAATAATAAATATCAAAATAAGTTTTAAAAGCTTAATGTTATTCTAATGACCACATGATCCTGAGCCCCTGTGACAACCAGCCTGTCCCCAGAGTTGACAGTAGACTCAGGACAGTTGGAAGGAGGGACCTGTGGGGCAGGGTCTGGCTCCCTTGTCTTCTTCTGTTTACACAATTTCCAGGAACTTTTAGTGGGAAACCTGGTCTTGGCTGGAGTGTGGGGAGGGTGGAGGACACAGTCAGGAG
>NW_011493875.1:1619-2336 GCF_000754665.1 Bison bison bison | reverse complement strand
CTGGGTTCGATCCCTGGTCAGAGAACTAGATCCCACATGCTGGAACTAAGAGTTTGCATGCTGCAACTAAAGATCCTGAATGCTACAACTAATACTGAAGATATCAGGTGCCACAACTAAGCCCCAGTGCAACCAAATTTTAAAAATAAATAAATACATAAAAATAATATCACATGAAAAGCTTCCATTAAAAGAATAGTTGTAAAAAAATGCTCCCAAGCAGAAACAACATGCTATTTACAATGGAAAGGGATCACAATGGCACTAGACTTATTTGCAACAATTAAAACCATAATAGACAAAAAACATCTAAAAATTATTGAGATAAAGGGATTGAGATTTAAGAATTGAAAACACGCTCAATACCATTCTTCTGTCAGAGCAAAACACAATTTTAGACATACAAACATTTACAGTATTATATGGCAATATTAGCATCTTAGGAGAATACTCAAGGGAATAGTGTAAACAATTACAAAGTAAATAGTAATAGAAAACTCAAAATTGGAGGAATGCACTTTTGAGAAATGATTATTGCAATTGATATATACTTATAACTGAGTAAAGAAAAATAATGTAATTGGGAATTTGGAACAAATAACATTGTTACTTTGTGGCTCAGCTGGTAAAGAATCTGCCTGCAATGCAGGAGACCTGGCTTCGATCCTTGGGTTGGGAAGATCCCCTGGAGAAGGGAAAGGCTACCCACTCCAGTAT
>NW_011493875.1:966-1519 GCF_000754665.1 Bison bison bison | reverse complement strand
AGACTTAACAGACGTGGGTTTGATCTCTGGGTTGGGAAGATTCCCTGGAGGAGGGCACAGCAACCCACTCCAGTATTCTTGCATGGAGAATCCTATGGACAGAGGAGCCTGGCCGGCCACAGTCCATAGGGTGGCAAAGAGACGGATATGACTGAAGCAACTTAGGACGCACACATAGGAATCAAGACAATGGGGTATAGATGAATGGATAGGCACATAGACCAATGGAACAGAATCAGTTCAATTCAGTTCAGTTCAGTTCAGTTGCTCCGTAGTGTCCGACTCTTTGCGACCTCATGGACTGCAGCATGCCAGGCCTCCCTGTCTGTCACCAACTCCTGGAGTTTACTCAAACTCATGTCCATTGAGTCGATGATGCCATCCAACCATCTCATTTTCTTTTGTCCCCTTCTCCTCCCACCTTCAGTCTTTCCCAGTATCAGGGTATTTTGCAATGAATCAGTTCTTCCTATCAGGTGGCCAAAGTATTGGAGTTTCAGCTTTAGCATCAGTCCTTCCAATGAATATTCAGGACTGATTTCCTGTAGGATGG
>NW_011493875.1:657-866 GCF_000754665.1 Bison bison bison | reverse complement strand
CTGGAGAAGGGAAAGGCTACCCACTCCAGTATTTTGGCCTGGAGAATTCCATGGACTGTATAGTCCATGTTGTCACAAAGAGTACCACACAACTGAATGACTTTCACTTCACTATTATTAAGTGGAAAAAATTTAAATAACTTATCCAAGGTCACATAGATTGTAAGTCTTACTCCAGAGCCTGTTCTCTTAATCATTAAGTTATACCA
>NW_011493875.1:0-557 GCF_000754665.1 Bison bison bison | reverse complement strand
CATACAGATTTCTCAAGAGGCAGGTCAGGTGGTCTGGTATTCCCATCTCTTTACGAATTTTCCGCAGTTTGTGGTGATCCACACAGTCAAAGGCTTTGGCATAGTCAATGAAGCAGAAGCAGATGTTTTTCTGGAACTCTCACTTTTTCAATGATCGAATGGATGTTGGCAATTTGATCTCTGGTTCCTCTGCCTTTTCTAAATCCAGCTCGAACAACTGGAAGTTCTCGGTTCACGTACTGTTGAAGCCTGGCTTGGTGGATTTTGAGTATTACTTTGCTAACGTGTGAGATGACTGTAATTGTGCGGTAGTTTGAGGATTCTTAGGCATTGCCTTTCTTTGGGATTGGAATGAAAACTGACCTTTTCCAGCTAATCTTATTGGACTTTAACTCCATGATCCTCCCCGACAAAAATCCTTGCAATCCTTCACTCCCAGAGGAACCAAATCAACCCCAAATCTGGTTTGGCACTGAATTTAAAGGGTAAAAAGAAACCTTAAAATGCTGCCAGGGGGGGACTTCCCTGGTGGTCTATTGACTAAGACTCCATGCTCC
>NW_011493874.1:18904-19348 GCF_000754665.1 Bison bison bison | reverse complement strand
GTGAGAGTGAAGTCGCTCAGTCGTGTCCGACTCTTCGCGACCCCATGGCTCCTCCATCCATGGGATTTTCCAAGCAAGAATACTGGAGTGGGGTGCCATCGCCTTCTCCCTAGGATCCCCAGTTTTCAACCTCTGGTTGGAATATTTATTAACATACTTAGCTGGCATTGCTGACCAGAAAGCCACTGTGTGTACCTAGGCTTCTACAATACCCCTCCATGAGACACAATATAACATAGCTTGACTCAACCCATTCTCTCAGGTATTTATTCAACACACATTTTTTGGTAACTATGAACAGTATGAAAAGACAAAATGATAGGATACTGAAAGAGGAACTCCCCAGGTCGTTAAGTGCCCAATATGCTACTGGGGATCAGTGGAGAAATAACTCCAGAAAGAATGAAGGGATGGAGCAAAAGCAAAAACAATACCCAGTTGTAG
>NW_011493874.1:14755-15393 GCF_000754665.1 Bison bison bison | reverse complement strand
GAATATTTAAAAATCTTTTGAATCTGCCTCTTGCCTAATTTCCAAATTGAATCCAGTTCTAAGATCTCTGCCTGGTTGTCAAGGTCTTCCATCACCTGGGCCAGCCTGGCCCTTCATCACTTGGTCCCACACGATCTGTTTCAACAGTCTCCCTCTGCAACTGAACACCTAACAGAAAACCACCACGATCTTGCTCATACCATTCCACCACCCTGCACGTCCCTCCCTCTTTCTTTTCTGTAAGTCAAATCCTTTAGGTAAAGCACTAAATTCACTTTCTCCTGCACTTACCCTACAGTGGTATTTCCGTTATTTATCATTCCTTTAGCATAACCATGTATTATCTTACTTGACACTGCCTTACACTGGCTTGTATATAATCTTAAAATTAATTTCTAATAAATCACATAAATTATATAATATCTATAATTTATAGCAAGCACATGACTTTTCTCCCTGCTCTGTTATAAATTCTAGAAGGCTGGAACTAAATTTTCTCTATCAAATCCCTTACTCTCTCCCAGTGCCTAGCATAATAGCACATACTTAGTGGGTGCTCAGAAGTACTCCTTGAGCCTCAAGGTCAAATTAAAAATAACAATAAATATTAATGACATGGAGTAGAGAAATGTCCTCTG
>NW_011493874.1:13429-14655 GCF_000754665.1 Bison bison bison | reverse complement strand
TTTAACCCATGCCAAATCCTCTCATGCCTGAAACTCAGGCTGTCCTTGTAAGTTTCTTCAAATATTTACAGTGTCCATAATACAGTAAGATCTCTCTCAGGCAGAAAAATTGAAGGTGGCTCCACTCTTCTGGCTACAATTAATAGCAAGTGACTTAAATGCTGAAAGATTTTTCTAGATAGAAGAAACATACTGAGAACAGATCCCTGAGACGCTACCAAGCTCTCTTGAGTCACTCTTTAAACTCTTCCTCCCCAGGCTCTTATATTCTCCAGGGGCCAGGATATTGCATCCTCCCATTGGCACTGGGACAATAGTTTTGTAACTGATTTACTTGCGTCTGGTCTTCCTCCCATAGCCAACCCATCCTTTATTTAATCTATAATTAATCTTTCTTTTAAAAAATTATTTGCACTGCATACTCATCAGACTGGCAAAAACTGAAAAGATTAACAATATCAAGTATTGATGTGGTTGTGAAGAACTGCATCTCTCATCCATTGCTGGTAAGAGTAGTTAACCACCTCAGAGAACTATTTGGCAGTAACTCAAAAGATATATTTTATATCTTTAAAAGATAAAGATATATTTGACCTATGCCCCGATGACCCCACTCCTAGAGAAACCAGTGCCTGTGTCCACCAAGAGACATGCACAAGAATGTTCAGAGAAGTTCAATTCATAATAGCACAAAACTGCAAACAATTGACATTTCCATTAATGGGAGAAGTGATAAAGTGTAGCATATTCATTCAATGACATGCTACTTAGGCACAAAAAGGAACTGCTTATCCCAAATACTGAGTTGAGTGAAAGAAGCTAGTCATAAAATAATTTATACTACATGAGTCAATTATATCGAGTTTAACAACAGTTTCAACAACGTCTTTTAGTAGTAGTTAAGAGGTGAGGGTGGGGCAGTTATTCACTGGGAAGGTACATAAAAAGCCTTTCTTGGCTGATGGAAACATTCCATATCTTTGTCTGAATGGTGATTACATGGGCAGAGCTTACCCATATAAGGGTGATTACATTTGTAGAAATTCATCAAACTGTGTACTTAAGAACTGACCATCTTATTTTATGTAAATTATACTTCAACTAAAAATAAGCAGTCCAAAAAAAAGAAAAAAAATAAGCAGTGTCTTGTATCATATAATATTGTACATCAACTGTACAACTGAAAAATGGAAAAAGCTATCATATATTAACCATGAATATTTAAA
>NW_011493874.1:9427-9916 GCF_000754665.1 Bison bison bison | reverse complement strand
GTCTAAAATGCTTATCAGCATGTGTGTGGTTCTCAGGGCTTTACCAATAAAGTCAGAGGTCACGAATCCATCTCTGACCTTCATAGCCAATCCATCACCCAATGCTGTTGACTTCTTAAATCTCTCTGGAGATCCATTTCCTTCTTTCCATTCACACCGCCAAGTCTCTGAACCAAGTTTCCATCCACTTTCACCTGGTCTATCCTAACTCTTCTCCCAGCTTCCATTCTTAGCTGCTCCAATCTGTATTCCACACCATAACTGAAAGAACTTTTTCAGGATGCAAACCCCATTGTATCCTCCTGCTTTAAATCCTTCAAAGTTTCCCCATTAAAAAAAAAAATGTCTTCCCATGGCCCACCAGGTCCTACAGAATTTGGCCCCTTCCAATCCCTTTAGCTGGGAGAAGGCAGTGGCAACACACTCCAGTACTCTTGCCTGGCAAATCCCATGGACGGAGGAGCCTGGTAGGCTGTAGTCCACAGGGTT
>NW_011493874.1:8890-9327 GCF_000754665.1 Bison bison bison | reverse complement strand
TTCAATCTTTCCCAGCATCAGGGTCTTTTCTAATGAGTTGGCTCTTCTCATCAGGTGGCCAAAGTATTGAAGCTTCAGTGTCAGTCCTTCCGATAAATATTCAGAGTTGATTTCCATTAGGATTGACTGGTTTGATCTCCTTGCAGTCCAAGGGACTCTCAAGAGTCTTCTACAACACCACAGTTCAGAAAGCATCAGTTCTTCAGTGCTCAGCCTTCATTATGGTCCAACTCTCACATCCTTACATGACTACTGGAAAAAACATAGTTTTACTATACAGACCTTTGTCAACAAGGTAATGTCTCTGCTTTTCAATATGCTGTCTAGGTTTGTCATGTATGGAGATCATCTAATATGATCCATTTATTTTGCGGATGACAACATTTAGGTCTACAAGAGTTCAATGGTTTATGAATACCGCAGGGTCATGGCCTAGA
>NW_011493874.1:4754-5218 GCF_000754665.1 Bison bison bison | reverse complement strand
ACGGGAGCCTAGTGGGCTGCCGTCTATGGAGTCGCACAGAGTCGGACACGACTGAAGTGACTTAGCAGCAGGGAACACAGCATACTGCATAACTGTAAAGGCACAGAAGTGAAAGTCACTCAGTTGTGTCTGACTCTTTGTGACCCCATGGACTATACACGGAGCATGCATGGAGCACGCTCAGTCGTGTCAGACTCTGCGACCCCATGGACTGTAGCCTACCAGGTTCCTCTGTCCATGGGACTTTCCAGGCAATAGTACTGGAGCAAATTGCCATTTCCTTCTCCAGGGGATCTTCCCAACCCAGGGATCAAACCTGGGTCTCCCGCATTGTAGACAGATGCTTTACCATCTGAGCCACAGGGAAGTCCAGTCTATGGAATTCTCTAGGCAAAAATACTGGAGTGAGTAGCCTTTCCCTTCTCCAGGGGATCTTCCCAACCCAGGGATCAAACCCAGGTCTC
>NW_011493874.1:3908-4654 GCF_000754665.1 Bison bison bison | reverse complement strand
CAGATTCTTTATCATTTGAGCCACCGTCCAGTCCTTCTCTTGGCAGCAGCTCAGAAGACTAGAAGTCCTTCTAAAGTACTTAAAGCATGCATGTGCCCATGGTTGCACTCCTTTCTTCTGGTTTAGAAGTTACAGGCCCAGCACCGTCCCTGAGTCTTGCTGTCTGTCCTAGTGCTAAATGAGGTTTTATTGCTCAAACATACCACTTAGTACATTTCAACTATCCAACAAAAGGCAGCAGTGTATTTTCCTATTGAGAAGGCAGTATTCAAATACACTAAATCTCTAAGTCAGTGTTGCCCTTTAAGACTTGGCGAACCACAGTAATATCTTGGTTGAAGAATATATCGAGGGGCAAATTCCACATCTGGTATTTTGAACATGCCAGTCACGAGACAACAGGATCCAATAGAAAGCACTGAATCAAAATATTTAGATGATTAAGACAAGAATTTGGCATAGAGATCACCAGCAAAGGAGCATGCAATTTTAGATCATCTTCTATCTACTTACAAAATGTAAATGGTTACTGCTTAATTTTCTCTAAAGAAAACCATAATGCCAGTGACTAAAATAGATAGTAAATTTGGAATCCTGTGCAGTAAAAAAAGACCACAACCAAAATTCATCTAAGGCATAGTGTGCAAGTCAGGGCACACAGCAGAGAAGGCAATGGCACCCCACTCCAGTACTCTTGCCTGGAAAATCCCATGGGCGGAGGAGCCTGGTGGGCTGCAGTCCATGGG
>NW_011493874.1:0-627 GCF_000754665.1 Bison bison bison | reverse complement strand
AAGTCTGTTGTTCCGTGTCCAGTTCCAACTGTTGCTTCCTGACCTGCATATAGGTTTCTCGAGAGGCAGGTCAGGTGGTCTGCTATTCCCATCTCTTTTAGAATTTTCCACAGTTTATTGTGATCCACACAGTCCAAGGCTTTGGCATAGTCAATAAAGCAGAAATAGATGTTTTTCTGGAGCTCTCTTGCTTTTTCCATGATCCAGTGGATGCTGGAAATTTGATACCTAGTTCCTCTGCCTTTTCTAAAACCAGCTTGAACATCACATATCACTGAAGCCTGGCTTGGAGAATTTTGAGCATTACTTTACTAGCGTGTGAGATGAGTGCAATTGTGCAGTAGTTTGAGCATTCTTTGGCATTGCCTTTCTTTGGGATTGGAATGAAAACTGACCTTTTCCAGTTCTGTGGCCACTGCTGAGTTTTCCAAAATTTTTGGCATGTTGAGTGCAGCACTTTCACAGCATCATCTTTTAGGATTTGAAATAGCTCAACTGGGATTCCATCACCTCCACCAGCTTTGTTCGTAGTGATGCCTTCTAAGGCCCACTTGACTTCACATTATGTCCTTACAAAAACCTGAACATAGATGTTTATAGCAGCTTATTCATAATTGCCCAAATTTG
>NW_011493873.1:32469-33460 GCF_000754665.1 Bison bison bison | reverse complement strand
CAAGTTCCAGAGCAAGACATACCAGGCAAATTCTCCAGCAACGCAGGAACATAGCCCTGAGCTTCAATATACAGGCTGCCCAAAGTCACACCAAACCCATAGACACCTCAAACCTCACTACTGGACACTTCATTGCACTCCAGAGAGAAAAAATTCAGCTCCACCCACCAGAACAACGACACAATCTTCCCTAACCAAGAAACCCTGACAATCCATTCTTCCAACCCCACCCACAGGGAAACTCCACAATAAAGAACCACCACAAACTGTCAGAATACAGAAAGGCCACCCCAAACACAGAAATCTAAACAAAATGAAAAGGCAGAGAAATACTCAGCAGGTAAAGGAACATGATAAATGCCCACCAAACCAAACAAAAGAGAAGGAGATAGGGAGTCTAACTGAAAAATAATTCAGAATAATGATAGTAAGAATGATCCAAAATCTTGAAAACAAAATGGAATTACAGATAAATAGCCAGGAGGCAAGGGTTGAGAAGATTTAAGAAGTGTTTATCAAGGACCTAGAAGAAATAAAAAACAGTCAATCAATAATTAATAATGCAATAAATGAGATCAAAAACATTCTGGAGGGAACCAACAGTAGAATAACGGAGGCAGAAGATAGGATAAGGGAGGCAGAAGATAGAATGGTAGAAATAAATGAAACAGAGAGGAAAAAAGAATTAAAAGAAATGAGGACAACCTCAGGGGACCTCTGGGACAATGTTAAATGCCCCAACATTCGAATCACAGGAGTCCAAGAAGAACAAGACAAAAAGAAAGGCATGACAAAAAAACAAGACATGAAAAAATATTTGAGGAGATAATAGCTGAAAACTTCCCTAAAATGGGGAAGGAAATAGTCATTCAAGTCCAAAAAACCCAGAGAGTCCCAAACAGGATAAACCCAAGGTGAAACACCACAAGACACATATTAATCAAATTAACGAAGATCAAACACAAAGAACAAATATTAAAAGCAGCAAGGG
>NW_011493873.1:28164-28730 GCF_000754665.1 Bison bison bison | reverse complement strand
AGAATGGAACTGAAGGAATCAACCTGCCTGATTTCAGGCTATACTACAAAGCTACAGTCATCAAGACAGTATGGTACTGGCACAAAGACAAATCTAGATCAATGGAACAAAATAGAAAACCCAGAGATAAATCCATGCACCTATGGACCCCTTATCTTTGACAAAGGAGGCAAGAATATACAATGGAGAAAAGACAATCTCTTTAACAAGTGGTGCTGAGAAAACTGGTCAACAACTTATAAAGGAATGAAAGTAGAACACTTTCTAACACCATACACAAAAATAAACTCAAAATGGATTAAAGATCTAAACATAAGACCAGGACCGTAAAACTCCTAGAGAAAAACATAGGCAAAACACTCTCCGACATACATCACAGCAGGATCTTCTATGACCCACCACCCAGAGTAATGGGAATAAAAGCAAAAATAAAGAAATGGGACCTAATTAAACTTAAAAGCTTCTGCACAACAAAGGAAACTATAAGCAAGGTGAAAAAGCCTTCAGAATGGGAGAAAATAATAGCAAATGAAGCAACTGACAAAGAATTAATCTCAAAAATATAC
>NW_011493873.1:26498-26903 GCF_000754665.1 Bison bison bison | reverse complement strand
ATGAAAATCTCAGCACCGTGATTGATACAAAGAATGTCAGAAATCACTCAGGAGTTTAAGAAATCTACTGTTACTCAGTTCAGTTCAGTCGCTCAGTCATGTCCGACTCTTTGCTACCCCATGAATCACAGCACGCCAGGCCTCCCTGTCCAAACCAACTCCCAGACTTTACTGAAACTCATGTCCATTGAGTCAGTGATACCATCCAACCATCTCATCCTCTGTCAGCCCCTTCTCCTCCCAACTTCAATCTTTCCCAGCATTCAGGGTCTTCTCAAATGAGTCAGTTTTTCAAATAAGGCAGCCAAAATATTGGAGTTTTAGCTTCAGCACCAGTCCTTCCAATGAATATTCAAGACTGATTTCCTTTAGGATGGACTGGTTGGATCTCCTTGCAGTCCAAGG
>NW_011493873.1:25348-26398 GCF_000754665.1 Bison bison bison | reverse complement strand
CTGAGCTGCAATGCAGGATGGAGCTCAGGAAACAGGGAAATATGTTTGTTGTTCACTCCACTTAAGTTCTAAGAAGTAGCTAAATAGCTTTCTTCTTAGAAGTGCCTGGGTCCATGCCTCAAGGAATGCCACGGTTTATATCAATATTCTCTGATTAAATCTGCCCCCACCCAATAATCTAAGCTGCTTTGAGCACAGGCTGAATAGACCTGTTAGAAACTTGAGAAACTTTTGTTCTTAGATCAAAGTAAAAAAAAAGTGTAAAATATATATAATTCCTACAAAGGGTTAGTGTTTAGTTTGGTGGTGGTTTCTGTTGGCTGTTTCTAGCAGGAATGGTATAAACAATCCTATAGCCAAGAGATTTTGCTACCCTCCCACTAGGGGGAGCTAAAGGAACAAGAGTGAAAATGCCAGCACTTCACTTATCAGGCTATAGTTGATGAGAGGTGTAGTTTATGAGAAATGTATCTTCCAGTTTGCTTCAAGCAGGCATTGGTCAGCATTATTTGGAGCCCCGGAAAAAATTTCAAGCCATTCCAACCAATATACTTTTAGCATCTACTGTGAGTAAATCTATGGCTAGATGCAATGAGGGACACAGAGATAAATGAAACAAACCCACTATCAAACGGCTTACAAATTAGTGGCTTTGGTGGTGGGTGGGGGGAGGGATGCAAAGTCTTTAGAACTACCTATATTAGAGCTTATAATAGTGTGATAAAATACACAAAAATGTAAAATTAAGTGATATTCTATTGATAGGATAACTCGTAGTTCAGTTAAGGGAGACATTTCTTGTTTAGTTGCTAAATTGTGTCTGACTCTTTGTGACACCATAGACTGTAACCGGCCCGGCTCCTCTATCAGTGGGATTTCCCAGACAAGAATACTGGAGTGGGTTGCCATTTACTTCTCCAGGGGATCTTACCAATCCAGAGATTCAAACCCACATCTCCTGAATTGGCAGGTGGATTCTTTACCTCTGAGACACTGGGTAAGCCCTAGGGGAAACATAGGTATTATGAAAAAAATCTTATGAAAATCTCA
>NW_011493873.1:24739-24934 GCF_000754665.1 Bison bison bison | reverse complement strand
AGACCTTCTAGAGCTAACACCCAAAAGAGATGTCCTTTTCATTATAGGGGACTGGAATGCAAAAGTAGGAAGTCAAGAAACACCTGGTGTAACAGGCAAATTTGGCCTTGGAGTACAGAATGAAGTAGGGCAAAGGTTAATAGAGTTCTGCCAAGAGAACACACTGGTCATAGCAAACACCCTCTTCCAACAACA
>NW_011493873.1:24062-24335 GCF_000754665.1 Bison bison bison | reverse complement strand
TGCCAACTACAAAAAGCTTCCATATGCCAGGCACCTGATTCCAGTGTACGTTCTGGGAGGGCCATTGCCCCACCAGAGCTGGTCTTCCATAATGGAAATGGGAAGACCGTGATTTAGATGACTATGATGGTTACTTTTATGAGTCAATATGAAGGATGTTTTGGATGAAATTGGGCTTCCCAGGTGGCTCAGATGGTAAAGAATCTGCCTGCAATGCGGGAGACCTGGGCTCAATCCCTGAGTCTGGAAAATCCCCTGGAGAAGGGAATGGCT
>NW_011493873.1:22464-23698 GCF_000754665.1 Bison bison bison | reverse complement strand
CCTCCATAATCATATCAGCCAATTCCTCATAACAATTCTTTACATATATGTACACATTCTCTTGGTTCTGTTTTTACACACGTGTGTGTGCATGTTAGTCGTTCAGTTGAGTCTGATTTTTGCAGCCCCGTGGATGGAAGTCTGCCAGGCTCCTCTGTGCATGGAATTCTCCAGGCAAGAAAACTGGAATGGGTTGTCATTTCCTTCTCCAGGGGATCTTCCAGACTCAGGGATCGAACCTGGGTTTCCCACACTGCAAGCAAATTCTTTACCATCTGAGCTATGGACAACTGTAATACAATGACTCTGGCATACAGCAGGCAACTCAGATTTGTGTATAAGAGTACCAAATGATAACAGACTTTAGTAACTGTACCATTTCTTATCATATGTGGCTCTTACTGTGATACTAGCTAAATACATATCTCTTTAAGCACAATCATGTTCCCACAGGGAGAAATTTAGTCCCTAGTGGTATAAGAGAGCCCAGCAAGAGCGAGCACTTTCATCTACAGTGAACTTTGCGAGTCAGACAAACTTAAGTTCAACATCATAGTTCTACTATTTATTCACTGCATGAATATAGGCAGGCTTCTCTAAGGTCTTAGTTCCACATCTACAAGACTATTATAACCTATAGCACATAGTAAGATATTATGTATGAAGTATTGGGTTGGCCAAAAAGTTCGTTCGGGTTTCCGTAAGATGTTATGGAAAAACCTAAACGAACTTTTTGACCAACCCAATATTTGGTGTCTGGAAGGCATGCTCTATTTTTTTTAATTGTCCTTATACTCACCATCCACATTGTCCAATTTACACTTTATTGTATTGTTTCAACATATCTGTATCCATATAGCCATCAACTTTTAACAGTTATACTCCAGGGGCACATAACTATGAAGTCTCTGCTGTCCCCAAATGTTAGGGAAAGTTTCTTAACAGCCTTTTGATCCAGTTTTCCAAGAATGGGAGAGTACCTCTTGAACCACAAGTAAAGTATACTTCCCATCTGTCCATTGTCCTGTCTAGTCATTCATCATCTCCCATTTATACACAAACATAGGGTTCCCCTTGCAGAGAGTCATGTCAGAGATTTCACCTATCCTCGAAAATTTTTGAGAAAGGCATATACCATAAACCAGCATATGGGCCCTTGTTTCAATAATAAAAATGATTCCTTCAAGGACATAGAGAATAGACTGGTGTTTGCCAAGGGGGAGAGAGTTAGGGG
>NW_011493873.1:19581-22341 GCF_000754665.1 Bison bison bison | reverse complement strand
ATTGAGTGCAGAGGAAAATAAGACCTAAAGGAGCCGTATGTGGCAACAGTGATTATGGATGTGGCCCTGGAGCCATATAGTAATGAATACCACTGCCTTATTTTTGAGTTATCTTTGGCCTTTTCCTACTTGCTCATTCCTGGGTGACAAGGTCCTACTCCTTCCCTCAAGAGCCAATTCTGTGTTCTGCTTTTCTGGACAATGTTTCTCCAAGGGTGGGATATATCTCAGATTCTCCTGGGCTCTGACTCAGATCCACTGAAACTGAATCTCAAAGGGTAGGCCTTGAGAATCTACATTTGTAAGGAACCTCCCCCTTATGCTGTTAACGTACTGTAAAGCTTGATAATCACTACTCTAGACTAGAGGTGGATTACCTTGAAGCTACCGAAGCATGCACACAATGAAACTTTAGGGCCTCTAAACTTGCCTGGATCCCTTCCCAGAACCTTAATCTAATTTTTTTTAATTGGTAAATCTTTATTCTTTTTCCTTAAAAAGCCCTCCTCTTTAAGCTTCAGGTTAAATACAATTCTTGGATGCATCCCTACTCTGGATCCTACTTGACAAGAAAATCAAACTCAAATCAGTTAAGCTATTAGATAATAAGAAACTTTATCATAACCTTATCTCGGGTATTTGCATTTCAGTAAAAATCTTTGGAGAGATTGAAATCTTCAAGTTCCAAAGAATAATTCTCAGCAAAGGAAATCCCGGCAAATGTCAAGCACTGGAGGGAGAAGAGGAGGTTCTTATCAACACATCTCAAACCCAACTGGGTTTGCAGAAGATTTTCTGCCTTCTTGGGAGGCTGGCCATAGATTCCCAGCTACAGAATCTGTTTAAGGAAGTTGATTAACATTGAGCTCTTCATACCTGGTCTCTTGTTTCATCCTGCTAAAGATCAAGGAAACAATGTAGACACAGATTTAATAAAATGATATTCTTAACTGGGAAGTTTGCCTGCAGCCAACAATGACATTCTCAGAGAGGAAAAGGAGCACCCAAGTCCAGCAAGTATAAATTAACTGGATGAGAGGGTAACCCATGTTCTGAACAGATGTCTGTGCACAGAAGGCACACTGACATTAATTCCAACAACTGAAACATACCACCTTACAAGCTGAAACTCTTAATTAAGAGGACTTTTGTCCTTGAAGGGTGACTAGAGAGAAGGGAAGAAGACCATGGCATTTGTAAATTCTCCTAGGGAAAAGCACCTCCAGACCTACTAGTTTGAGTGATGTAAATAGGACTTGTAAGCCGTGCCTTTTAATGTAAACAGATGATTTTTCTTTGGGTTAGAAAAATCCAATCGCTAAAAGAGATCTGAATACAAAAAAGAACACTTGGGGATTTAAAAGTGTTTTGTGGTACTTCAAGGAAAGGAATTCATTTGAATTTCAGAAGTGAATTTTATGAAACTCATTGCTATGACTTAGGTTTTGTTTGAAATTGATTTGGATTTCTATTTACACTTATAGAGAAGCTGCCATGATGACCAGGGTGGCTCAGGTATGTCTCTCTTCTCACTGTGGCCACTATCCTAGCACCCAATTACCTGAAATTGGCTGAAACACTGCAAATCCAACAGCTTTAGTATGTCATACGGATGTGCCATGTCACCTCATAGACCTTAACAAATTACATTACCTTAGTTTTGCTCTGCTCATTCTAAAGCAGATCCACTTCTCCACATTCAAAAATAACATGAATACACAGTGAGCAGAACTTATACTTTAAATTTTATGTCTATTAAGGCAGCACTCTCCAGGCCATGTTTAGTGGAACACTAAAGTCTGGCAAGATATTATCCCTACCACACACACTAACAAACAGTCAAAGAGTCAATGATCAAGTAAGTTTGGAAAAGAAGACATAACTTATCCCCATGTAGGAAAGTCACACCTTAAATTGTCATATGAAATACTATGATAAGTGATGCAGCAAAGAAATCTATTAATATTTAACTTCACATTGGCATTCTTGATGTGGCATCCCCTTTACACCCACTTTGCTAGGTTTGCCCCTTGATATTCAGATAGCTTGGTATTTGTCCACTGCCACAGTATATCACAGCTATGGTAGAGGAATACTTCTAACTCCTGCTGCAGCCCTATGGAGCTCCTCCAAGCCTTCCTCAGCTTCTACACCAGGAAAGAAGGGTCAGAGTAGAGATCACAGAGCCATATGACAGCTAAATGCAGTTGTCTAAATAGCCTTTAAAGAGAAAACAGATTCTTTTCTGTGGGAAGGAAAACCCAGAGGAGAGGGTTTAAGAAAAGGTTAATGGTTTAATTTGGACTAATAGTACCAAAACTGTATAAAATGTAGGTTTGAGAATTATGCATCAGGAGATGGATTTTCCAGTCCCAACACCTATTACCCTGCTTCCTATGATATAACCAAACCAACCTTAAGGTTATCAGTTATAAAAAGGAGAACAAACTGACCTTCCAGTTTCTAATTATTGCTGAGAAGAATACTTTGGAAGATTAAATGGAAAACATTGCACAATAAGCCAATCAGCCCTTCACCATTTATTACAAACAAACAGCCAGATCTGGATCAATTTCAAAAGTAAATGAATAAAAACAGTACCATATTCACTCCTGTTTTTACCCTAGTCTTTCCCAAATTCAACTGTTGAACAACTGGCTCAGCAATCCTGACACTGATTCTACCTCTGGACTTAATGTTTGCACTTTTCTCAATGTTTAAACTCCAAGTTATCCCCCACAGAATTTTCCTTGGCTCTCT
>NW_011493873.1:15118-19422 GCF_000754665.1 Bison bison bison | reverse complement strand
ACCCTTCCCAGGCCCCCCTCCCATAAAAAAACTTCAAGGCAAAAACAGAAGGATTGTGGTCAAAAATGCTATTCCATACTGCTGCCATTTTAGGAACAGTCCACCTAAAATTACAGGCTCAGTTAGGAAAGTTAGTCCCAAGAACCACTGTAGGAATTAAATCAACAAAAAGCAAGGAGGGGAGAGTTGAGAGGTATCAAGCTCTAAACCAGTGATTCTCAATCTGAGAATCATAGATGATAATCAGTTCTTATGAAGAGCTTGTCAATCCATGTGTATACTAATCCACTAACCAAATATTTTTAATATATGCAGAAGTTTTCATGGTTATTAATTCAAATTCATTAAAAATAATCCTGCATTAATAGAAACTATAGGACATTATCCCCCGGAGGAGGGCACAGTAATCCACTCCAGTATTCTTGCCTGGAGAATCCCATGGACAGAGGAGCCTGGCAGGCTATGGTCTATAGGGTCTCAAAGAGTTGGACAGGACTGAACCAACTTAGCACAGCACAGCACATATGACATTATAAAAGAAAAACAGAAAATGATAGCTATTTTCATGGAGGCAAGGGTGAAGAGGAGATAGCCTTATGAACTATTTTTATATGTACAAGAAATCTTCATCCTTGAAAATCTGGGGACCACTGCTCTAATCCTAATGGCAAAGGTCAACTAACAAATGCACTATCTGATACTTGTAGATAATATATTATGTACAGTGTGAGAAAATGCAATTTAGTCTTAGTATAATGAAAAAGATGACAAATGAAATGAAATTTTGTTTCAGGGAAACTGAGGACATAAAGGCCCATATGTAATGTATGATAAAAATTGATAAAAAGCTTTCTACAATTGCAAAACCAATTATTTCAAGGAAATGTATTAAGGTTGCTATGACAACCCTAACACTGAATTTGGAATTTAGGCAAGCAAAATCAATAGATTTTCTAATTAATACCTTCCAAATATTATTTATCCCTATGAACATCATTCATATGTAACAATTCAATTTCTACTGTTAGTTTTTCAGAACGCCACTATCTTTTCTGATTATTTCCAGAAACTTTCTCATTAACCTAGTCTCGTGTGATTTATTATACATTTCTTTCCTGGCACGAGGACAACCACAATTGCCATGATAGATTCTTGTATATAAACTTGTAAATCTCTGATTCTAGATTTCTGTTTTAAACCCTGTCCTTTCTTTTTACAAGTCTGGTTTCTTTTAATAAAAAGTAGAGAAGAAAAAGGGAAAGAAAAAACAAAACAAAAAACCTGAATCTGCAAGGTGAATAAACAAGGAGGAAAGAAAAAGAAGTGAGAAAATGAGAAAGAATAGAGAAATTGTCAGAAGAATAAATTACAGTATACGGAAGATCTTTTGAGTCTACAATCATGCACAGATACAATTCAATAATGATAAGGGAGAAGACACACACACAAAAATGGAAGGACCTTGCATATGAGAAGGGATTTTTCAAGCATGCATATAAAGTATGTACACATTGTGGTTACCATTGTAATTCATACTATGCATGAAGGTTAAACAGTGGATCATAGCTTTCTAGAAATTATACTTATTTTGCCTGAAAACAAATCCTTGAATATCTTTCATCACAATGCATTTTAGATTCACACAAAAATCCTAGCTCCATAAAAAAAGCAACATATAAACAGGTACTTCACTAGAAGGTAGTCTCATTATTTTTCCCCTAGCTGTATGTTTTCTTTTCTGATAAACCTTTGTGGTTAAAGAGAATTTAGGCCCAAAATATAGTTTACAAAAAAGGAAGCCATCGATTTTGTAAGCTATAAAGGTTAAAATACTTCTGTGAAACATTCCCCCTAGAAGCTTTGTAAGTAACACTTTTCTCCAAAATTTTATGACAGCTGGTACAGCATGAAACCATATGTCTTTTTATATCTCCTAAATAAAAATGACTAATTTGACTTTTTAGCACTGATTCTCTGGAGACAGAGTTAAGAGAATCCCCATAGATTTATCTGGTTCTTATTATATTTTAACAATGTCTGCTTTTACACCAGAAACAATTGTGCTAGCCATCTGTCTGCAAATATTTGTAAAGAAAATGACAAACTATACCTTTATATACTTCAGATATCTTTTTAGAATTGAGCATTTTGGGTGACTTACATCACAAAACTCCTCAGAGTGATCTGGTATTACCTACTAGAGAGAAGAGATGACATCTCCATAGTGGATTTCAAATAAAAAATCTTCAAATGTTACAGCTAGAAGCACCCTCAGAGACTTCTACTGTCCAGCTCTCTCCTTTTAAAGTTAAAACCCTGAAACCCAAGGAGGTTAAACAATTTGACACTGCTCACAGTGCTATTTTTCAATGGAAACAAAGCTGGAAGCCAAGTTTTCTGACAACATGTCCACTGTTATTTGCATTAACCGCGCCATTCCACTGGGAGCCCCTCCCCTGTGGAGAAATCCAACTGTGCAGCTATAGCTGACAATGCTTAGTTTAAAACAGGACTGAAAGTCCATTAATAAACCCTGGATTCTATCTCATAGCACCAATTAGATGAGAGAGGGTTCTGGCCACCTCTATCAGGGTAACTGCTCACTGGATACTCCAAGAAGGAAGTAGGCTGCCAAACAGTCCCTGTATATCCTGAGAGCCTAGAGTCAATTCTGTTCAGTAAAAGGCCACCAAAAACACACTTGTGTGTTGAACAAGTTGGGCACATTACTTGGCACGGTGCAGGAGAACACAGAGCAAAGGGAACATCTTAGGAAGAGGGTGTTAGAAAGAACATATTACACAATCAGGGATTAGGATGTGCAAAGTAAGGGAAAGTCTTAGGAAGCAGAAGTTCCCTCTAGATTAGAAGCAATCAGAAAGCAAGACAATTCTATGACTGGGTGTCTCAAGAAATCTTATCTATAGTGTAAGCAGGCTGGATGAAGTTAAGGCTATACATGTGACCCTTGAACCATGTAGAGGTTAGGGGCACTGCCCCCGTGTGGTCAAAAACCCACATATAACTATACAGCTAGTCCTCTATGTCCAGGATTGTGTATCCTCAGAGTCAACCCATGCACATTACATACCACTAGAGTACATTTTTTAAAAAACTTTATTTGGTTGTATCAGGTCTTGGCTGTGGCACACAGGCTTAGCCACAGCATGAGGGATCTGAGTTCCCCAACCAGGGATCGAACTAGCATCCCCTGCATTGGAAGTCAGATTTTCTACCACTGGACCACCTGGGGTTCCCTGGAGTACATATTTATTGGAAAAGAATCTGCGTATAAGTGGACCCATGCAGTTCAAGCTCATGGTGTTCAAGAGCTAACTGGAAGTGGCAGGACTTCGCTGGCAGTCCAATGACTGAGATTCTGCACTCCCAATACAGGGGGCTTGGGTCACTTTCTTGGCTGGGAATTAGATACCACATGCCACAACTAAGAGTTCATATGCTGCAACTAAAGATCCTGTATGCTGAAAAGAAGACTGAAGATCTGCAAGCTGCAACTAAGACCTAGCACAGCCAAATAAATATATATTTTTAAAGAGTTAACTGGAATTGGTAAATAAATATCACTCATTGTAGCTGAGACAGACGGAGGCATTTGGGGTTGTGTGGGCTGCACAGCAACCTTGTTTTGTTCTCACTCCATTACAGTCTCCAAGTGACTTTGTCTCGTGTTGGTGTTCATGTCCTGTGATGTTCTTCAACAGCACAATGAGATATAGCTGTTAGTTACAGTCCAAGGTGAAGTAGTATACATAATGAACTCGAGTGGCCCTGGCCTGCATCGGCTTGGAGCAGGGCTTGGGTTCCCAGCCAGAGATTGGGGCTGGGTCTTGGTGGTGAAAGCACCAAATCCTAGGCACTAGACCAGTGGTCAGTGACAAGAGCCCTGGCCCTTCGGCTTTCCAGAAAAGAATTTCCACAAAGACAGAAAGTAGCAAAGCAAGTAAAGTATTTACTAGGAGAGAAAAGAGTACAGTACATGCGGAAAGACACATGGACAGACTCAGAGGGAAACTCCCTGAGTCACACCCTCATGGCAGTTTGAATTACTTTTATGGGGCATTTCTTCCACATTTCCTTTGGCCAATCATTTTAATTCCCTAGTTCACAGTTCATATTTGGCGTATCTCAGGATCCTCCCATGTGTGCACAGCAATCTCTTAGCAAAGATGGATTTTACCAAAAAGGCATATGGGTATAGCCTCCAATGAGCCTTTTCCATGCATGTATGGTCGGGGAGGTCTCCCGACTTTGAGAAAGATGTGGCCTGAGCAGGGCCCAGCCTC
>NW_011493873.1:11806-14547 GCF_000754665.1 Bison bison bison | reverse complement strand
AAGCCACAGGATTGAATAAGATAATGTAATTTGTCTCAAGAGACTCACAATTAGGCCATCCCAAATGGCTGTCTCTTCCTGTTTCTTAGTCCTGAAGAATGCTGCCCTTGGCAAGCCTCCCTGGCTATAAACAGGGAGCATCTACTCTCACAAACACTGCAGGGGCCTGGATGACTTTTTATGTTCCCTTGTGACTGTGTTATAGAGTGGTTAGACTAATCTTTTAAGCTGTACTAAAACTTTACCTTTACTTCAGGTTAACTCTGAAAGAATCCTGACTGTCAAAAATTAAAAAGAATGACTGATAAGGAAAAAAATAGCTGGTGGAGAGAATGACATGAATAATGATAAGACTGAATTAGCAATTGTGTATGGAAAAGTCAAAGGATAAAATGTTCAAACTTATTGAGCTAATTCTAAAATACTGATCCTGGAAAGATGAATTTTAATAGCATTGATAGATGAAACAGTTGAAATTTATTATTAAAGTCAACACTTTGAAATGTCTATGGCCTAAAAGTTTTTTTTTTTTGGACTGGATGGAAATTAGTTCTCTGGCCTGATAGAGTTAGCAAGGGAAAAAAATGTGAGGATCACAGAAGTATGCAACACAGACACAAAGAGCATGCTTCAAGTCCTAACAATTCTTAAACCTCTTTTATGAAGGTCGTGAAGAAGCCTCCAGCCAGGAAGGAAATGGCATCTCTGGCAACAATTACTTAAAACAAAGGAACAGTCATTAACCTTTCCGATTGCCTTTGGTCTTTTGGCTACCTTGACACTCAGAGGAAATCTGAAAGTTTCACAAATATCTCTTGACATTTTTACCTAGTGGAGTCTTGTTTACCTTTGTAACATGATAACAAGGTTTCTAATAAGTACCTCTGGAGATTCTTCTCCAGTGTCTTATCTATTAGTATCCTCAATTATCCATGCACATATTTGAGGGTACCATTCAGATACATGCATAACACAAAATGCTGGTCATCTGCAGGAAATTCTTTGTTACCAAACAACTCTAAGTTCCTAAAATACACATATTAACATAACAGAAGCATGGAACCAGGACAGAGTTTGAGAGAAATTCTATTTTTTTCTTTCCCATTATGTTTAGTTACAGGATATTGAATATATTTCCCTGTGTTATACAATAGGACTTTGTTGTTTATCCATTCTATATAAAATACTTTTCATCCACTAATCCCAAACTCCTAATCATCTCTTTCCCCAACCCCTTCCCCTTGGCAACCACAGGTCTTTTCTCTATATCTGTGAGTCTGTACCTGTTTGGTACAGATAGGAAAAAGGTTCATTTGTATCATATTTTAGACTTGATTGCACATATAACTGATATCATATGTATTTGTCTTTCACTTTCTGAATTACTTCACTTAGTATGATAATCTTCAGGTTTGTCCATGTAGCTGCAAATGGCATTATTTCATTATTTTTCATGACTGAGTAATATTCCATTGGATGGAGAGATCGATAGATAGTACATCATCTTTATCCATTTATATGTCAATGGACATTTAGGTTGTTTCCCATGTCTTGGGTATTGTAAATAGTTCTAAAATTAACTTAGGAGTCAAATTATGGTTTTGTCTGCATATATGCCCCAAAGTAGGATTGCTAAAGAGAAATTCTATAAAATGAGGGAATTGGAGTTGCTCTATGAGGACCATCCTACCTCCACATTGTTTGACTTAATAACCACTTCAATGGAATATAAAGTAGAAGAAGAAACAAATGTCAAGAGAAATATAATGTTAAGAGCTTCATTAACTCAGTTGGCTAGAACCCAGTGGAAATGACCCCAAAAGCATAGGACCAGAGATGTGATTGTTTCCTGGGCCTATTTGCCTCAACACACCTTCCCTGTGACTCTGCTTAGGGGTGGATGGTGGTGCTCAGTCATGTCCAATTCTTTGTGACCCCATGGACTGTAGCCTGCCAGGATCCTCTGTTCATAGGATTTCCCAGGCAAAAATACTGAAATGGGTTGCCATTTCCTTCTCCAGGGGATCTTCCTGACCCAGGGATCAAAACCGCATCTCCTGCATTGGCAGGTGGATTCTTTACCACTGCACCACTTGGGAAGCCCCATTAACGCCCTCACAAATCATTCCTTTTGATCATGGGGGAAATAGCATGGGCAAATCAGTAAAATAAATTCTCCCTGAAAGGAACAGAGTAGAAATCTGCATTATCCATCTCATTATCAGGTATTTCACTAAAGAACTGTCCTTCAGATAAAAGAAACAGGGTACAAAATATAGCACTTACCTAACTCATCTCCATTCCCATAGCATGTTGAATACACATAACCAGGAAAATCTCATGGTTGTGGATACTTGGGAAATTCTGTTCCCATCAACTGAGTTATACATTCACCAAAAGCCAGTATTATTAATTATTCACAAGCTTGTTGATGCCAGCTCTACTTTGCATATTATATAAAATGGTTATCATAGTATATATGTGCAAAGAGAAAAAAGATTTATTTCCATGAAAATTGAATTGCAATTCAATAAAGATAAATTGCTTTTTAAAAGTTTTCTTGTAAATAAAATTTAAAAGGTGTCAAATTAGATGTGGGTGAAACAGTCATCAAAGATTGGTTGAGAACAGGAGTCAGAAACATTCAGAAGGACTCCACATTCAAATTTCATAACAGGTGTTTTTTTTAATTGCTCTTTTACTTCAAAGAAACCAAAACTGGAAATCATAGAGAATGCATT
>NW_011493873.1:9617-10725 GCF_000754665.1 Bison bison bison | reverse complement strand
AGAAAATAGAGAAAAATAAAAATATGAAGTTAACGATCATTCATAACTCCACAAAACAAAAATAACTATTTTAAATCTCTTGGTTTTCTTCTTGAAGGTTTTTTTGCTTATATGCACATGCACACATTTTTAATTCAAAGTGGTATTATAAGGTGCATATTATTTTGTAATTTTTTTCATAATAAATCTTAAAATATTCCTGGATAATTTTTATTTTATTTTCTTATTTACAGTTTTCTGCATTTTCCAAACCTCTTTTTAAAATAAAGAGTATAAAATAGCTTATCTCCTAAGATGATCCCCAGAGAACTATGCCTGTGAATCTTCGCTGTCTGGGTAACTGTTTCTAACCAAAGAATAAAGCAGTAGAGGCAGTGTGTAAATTACAAAGTCTAAGATTTAGAAAGTCCTAAAAGCTTCCATTTTGTGCTTTTGGGAGCCCTGAGCCACCATGTAGAAAACTCATGGAGAAACTGAAAAAAAGAGATCACAAATGGAGAGGAAAGCCAAGATTACATGGAGAGAAGAGGCTCAACTTTGTCAGTGTCCTAAGTGAGTCCAGCCTTCCAGCCATGCCCTCCAAGGCATAGAAGTGGAGCCATCTCAGATTCTCTAACCCAGTGAAGGCTAAGATTATTGCAGTCTCAGTACATGAACCAGAAGAAACATCCATTTGAGGCCAAATTATTCACAAAAAGATGATAAACAAAATGTTGCTGTTTAAGGCACTAAGTTTTGGGGTTGTAAAGAGCAAGAAATAACCAAAACAAAACATGTGTTATTCATATAATATGAAAAAAACAACATCATTTTTAAAGGCATTATAGTGCACTTGTACATGCACTTTTGCATGCACACACACACAAACACACAACACACACAACTTATTTCCTGCTTGAATATCTAATTGCTCCTGTCCAGTACATACTCTATTCTCTCTGACGTGCACCAAATTTCACAGTTCAGATGCAATCTGTGTAAAAGAAAGATAAATTTCTGACATTGTAAATTATCTATTGAATGTCAATTTAAAAACCACACAGACTGATGTGGATATTTCTTTTTATATAAGGAAACTGAGACCGATCGAGAATAAGTGACTACTTTA
>NW_011493873.1:6590-8349 GCF_000754665.1 Bison bison bison | reverse complement strand
ATATATATATATAATGAACTAATCCCTACTTCTTCATGTCCTGTGAACCATGACATTCTAAAGAAATACTTCTAAGGAAAGGGAGACTGGTTCACCAACAGGTAACCCATGAACCACAGTAAGACAGTTATTTCTTTTTATAGTTTCTTCATACTAACCTAGTAAGGCACTGCAGAGCTGGAAGGTACCAAATTCTAACTTTCCCTCTGCTTTTCTTCCCAGGGCAATATCTAATGCTAATGTTTTAAATAAACAATATGCCCTTTACAGGACACAACTAGAGAAAAAAGGCCATTCCAATTTTCTTATTTCTTCTGTACCGAGAAATCTAGTCATTTCATTATGTAGGTCTGGGAAGGTCAAAAGACACACTGGTTGGTAATAATTCTTTTCCTCTGTCCTCAAAATGAGATTGTCACCGTGATCACTGATCTATATGGCCACCAAGAAGGGGACTAAGAAGGTCAGCAGTGTCAAAGGCAGAACATTCACAAAATGTTTAGACTTGAAAAGAGCTCTCTGGCTTCCAAAAGCCATCAGAGATGAATACCAAACTTGATAGACACATGCACGCTTCACTGATGCCAACGTACTGACTTCATCATGAGATTTCCTTGCTGCAGTAACAGCAGATGCCCATAACGTAAACCCTGCACCATATCCACAATAAACTGGGAAAAATCATATTTTTTTTAGGATAGTGAAATTCAAGCTATTTTCCTTCATTTTCTCAGTGCAGTAAGTCTATTAAGCTTCCACACAGTACCCAATAAAATCATGTAACACAAATGCTATGCCCTTATCAGACTGCCAAAGGGAAGATTCTAAGCTTCCTTTGGTGGAATCCTGATAATCAGATGGCAGGTGTGATCTGTAGTTTTCCCACCTTTGCTGACCTTTCCCTGTGGGCTGAATTTGTGTGGGAGCTCCAGCCCAAGTTTCCTTAGATGGTACTTACATGGACCACTATTTGTCCTGTCCGATGTTTTTCAGACTTGTCAGAGCAAAGCGCTTCTTAATCTCACCTGCTTGTGCATGGTTCCTATTAATAGGAGAGAAATTGCACTTAGCCTAAGAGTTCCAAATATAGGGCACAATGAGGTGATTGATTATACAAAGACCTAATTAAACTTGGTGACATCTTTCAGCCTTCTCTCAGGGAGGAAAAAGAAAAAAACAGTTCCTTTAATATTGTGCGCTAGCCCTTCCTCTTTTGAAAGGGACTCTGAGTTTTATCTTTCCAGGTTGTTTATTTCCATACAGATTCTTGACTTTCTTACTTTCTTCCTTAAGAAACAAGGTGAGTTTTCTAAGAGCCTTCTGAATAACATCAGAAAAACCCAGAGACGGTTTGCCTGTGTCCTCTCACACATAAACTAGCATAGGAAAAATAGGCTTCTCTTCAAGAAAGGAGTCTCACTTCTCAGAAACCAAAAGGATTCAAGGTTCAGAATCTGCTGCATGAATATACTTCAGTGAGAATGCAAAATGTTTAAATTCTCATTATTTGTGAACACTGTAAGAGGTGTGATGAGGGCATTGTACTGCCAGAGTCTCACTTTCTATAGGGACAGGTGAAAATAATCAAAGACTGCACTCTCTATGCCATGTCTAGTTGACTCAGTTTCTCCTTTAAGAAAAAATAAAACAAGGTCCTACTATATAGCATAGGAGACTACATTCAACATCTTATACTAAACCACAATAAAAAGGAATATGAAAAAAATATATATTGATAACTGAATCACTTTGCTGTAAA
>NW_011493873.1:5400-5562 GCF_000754665.1 Bison bison bison | reverse complement strand
AGAAAACTTTTTCTGGATGAGTCAAGGAAGACTCCACACAATTAGGTTAGTTGATCTAGGTCTCACAGGATTACTAGTTTACTCAGACAAAGAAAGAGGGAGATGACACAGACAATAACCTAAATGTCAACCACCAGATGAATGGATGAAGAAGATACTTAT
>NW_011493873.1:4540-5300 GCF_000754665.1 Bison bison bison | reverse complement strand
TTGCAAAGAGTAGGACACAACTGAACAACTGAGCAGTGAAAGCACTGATATATATGACTGCAAAAATGACTGCATGTTTTTTAGCTTGGGTGATTTAATAGGCACTGATATTGTTAGCTTAAGAAAGAGAATGCAGAAAGAAGAAGAGGTTTCATGGAGAGAAGATAATGAGTTTTGTTCTGGACGTTTTAGATCTGAGATGTCAATGCGTCATTCAGGAAGAGCCATTCAAGAGAGAGACAGGTGCAATCAGATTTCACGAAAAAAGTCTGGGTGACCAAAACAGATAGATACCCATTGATGTATAGGTTGCAGCTAAAATTGGAGGACTAGGTAAGATCACTCCCGTCCCCTCCAAAAAAGGTGAAAACAGAAAGGAATCTCAGCCAGAACTCCAAAGAGCATGAAGCCTTGTCGGGGAAGGGGGATAGAGGGGTGGGGAAAGCAGAGTAAAAGGTGGCACTGGACAGAAAGAAACAAAAACAGAAACCGTGCTTCAGACAGAGTTTTAAGGAGGAAATTGTCAACGATATTGCATACCAAAGAAAATTAAAATGAGCACTGGATTTAGCAAACAAAGAGTTATGAAAGGCTATTAGAGTAGTTTCAATAGCATGATGGAAGCCACAACTCCATTAGGCCAGGAGATCTAAAGATGAGACAAGGGGATTTAAAAGATAAGATCAAAAAAGAATATATATATATATATATGACTCACTTTGCTGTACACCTGAAACTAACACAAAATTGTAAACCAACT
>NW_011493873.1:0-450 GCF_000754665.1 Bison bison bison | reverse complement strand
CTATTAAATAGAACAGCAAGGATCCAAAGTGAAGTTCAGTGAAATTCAAAGCATTCCCTCTTTCCACTCTATTATGCTGCCTCCATATATCATATGACAAATATTACTCAGTACACTATTTGCTCAGTATACTTACTCAAAAATGATCATAAGATCTATTAGTGCTCCAGTAGAAAATCGCTACACTGGATATAAATAGCGATAATGAGAATGACTAGCATGTGTCAAAATTTAACACATCAAAAATTAACACTAAAGAGTCAATGAGTCTAAATTTCAGAGAAATCACCAAGACAAAGGTTGAGATAGCTCTTATTAGGGAAAACTTTCACTGATGCTTCCCCAGCTACATCGATCCCTCAGTTCAGTTCAGTCGTGCCCGACTCTTTGTGACCCCATGAATTGCAGCACGCCAGGCCTCCCTGTCCATCACCAACTCCCAGAGTTCAC
>NW_011493872.1:21895-22436 GCF_000754665.1 Bison bison bison | reverse complement strand
GGATTCCTTGGTGGCTCAGACAGTAAAGAATCTGCCCACGATATAGGAGACCTGGATTCGATCCCTGGGCGGGAAGATCCCCTGGAGAAGGAAATGGCTACCCACTCCAGTATCCTTGCCTGGAGAATTCCATGGATAGAGGAGCCTGGCAGGTTACCATCCATGTGGTGGCAAAGAGTTAGACACGACTGAGCGACTAACACTTATGAAAGAAAAGTTCTAGAAATGAAGACTCTAGAAAATATGGGATGATCGTTGGAAGACATTAGTTCTCATCCCATTTAAACATTACAAATTCAACTGACAGGTTAAGCTACAAATAAGGCATGGATGAGGGAAGAATTAGTGAAATAAATAAAGCTGAGATATTCATAAAATATAGAACAACACTATAAAAATGCTAAACATGAAAGAGAAATTAGAAGATACAGATGATAGATAGAATAAGAAGCTCCACATACATATAGCAGAAATTCCAGAAGAGAAAAAAACAGGAAAAAGTAATGTTTGAAGAGAAAACCAAGAGTCAACACATCAAAAT
>NW_011493872.1:20989-21795 GCF_000754665.1 Bison bison bison | reverse complement strand
AATTTCTCAGAATTCATAAGACACGAGTCCTCAGGTTAAAATCCTGTACCTAATCCTAAACAGAATAAATGAAGACAAATGGATAACTTCTAGATGCATCATGATGGAACTTCAGGACATCAAGGATAAAAGGAAAATCTCAAAACTTACTAGAGACAAATACTACTGCATGGTATTTCTGTGGGATAAATTCTTAAAGGTGGAATTTCTGGAACAGAGGATAAGCACTTTGAAAAGAGATGGATGTGTTTGAAATGAATGAGTGAGTGAATTAATGAGCCAGTGGAGGCATTATTTCTCTCAATCTAGGCATGATATTTCCTTTAAAATAGCCTGAGATTGTATCTCCCAGCTATCCATCTATTTATACATTTGCAACTGCATCACTACTATTGATTCATATTGAGCAGGAGGCCAATTAAAACCCCCAGGACTTTTTCAAATGAAGGGCTGTCAAATGCGTCCTTCTCTAGCATGTACTTAGGCAATTAATTTTTAAAACTCGGATGTAGAACTATTTGGTTGCTGGTGAGATCATCGAGAGCTGGAGCCATTAAAGCAGGCTTCTTATAGGAAGTAAGACTTCAGCTAAGCAGGATTTATTTTATTTTTAATTATTTATTTATTTGGCTGTGCCAGGTCTTAGTTGCAGCATGTGGGCTTTTTTAGTTGCAGCATTTGGGATCTAGCTGTCTGACCACGGAGCAAACCCAGGACTCCTGCATTGGGAGCACAGAGTGTTAGCCACTGGACCAGCAGAGAAGTTCCATAAGTAGGATTTATTTTAGATAGAAGGGATACAAGAG
>NW_011493872.1:20174-20889 GCF_000754665.1 Bison bison bison | reverse complement strand
AAACTCATCTCTAAGAAGTTTAAAATGTTTAAACCTGAGCTACACACTGGTATGAGACCCAGATTCATAATGCCCATGTATTTCAGAAATCCTGAGCTGAGACCTTTACATAAAAACTTTTCCAGAACTGGGAATGCCATAGAACTCTGGTAGGGGCAAATTAAAAACTGCCCACAGGGCCACCTCTTCAACTCAGAGTAAAATCCTCACAGAATGTAACTCCTGTAGAAGATAAGCTCACATAGAAAATTATAAAGCACATGAAGAAGCCCGTTACAATAAAATGGGAGTATACACAAGAAATGGGAGAATTTAGTCCAAGGAATTATGGACAATACAGCAATCCAAAAATACTTCAAAATATTGTATATTTAAAGGTTTAAAGAGGAAAAAACTCCAGAATACATATATATATATGTACATCATATATAATATGGTATATGTTATATATGGACTTCCTGGTGGCTCAGATGGTAAAGAATCTGCTTGCAATGTGGGAGACCTGGGTCAGATCCCTGAGTTAGGAAGACTATACGTATATATGTGTGTGTGTGTGTGTGTGTGTGTGTGTGTGTGTATATTCCATCAAAGAATGGATGGAATATACATATTTCATATATATATATATATATATGGGATTCCTTGGTGGCTCAGACAGTAAAGAATCTGCCCACGATGTAGGAGACCTGGATTCGATCCCTGGGGCGGGAAGATC
>NW_011493872.1:17303-18095 GCF_000754665.1 Bison bison bison | reverse complement strand
CAAAATGAAATAGCCATATGCCCATGAAGCAAGCTCTGACTGGAAATCTTCAAGCACGAGTGAGAGCCTCTAGACAGGGATGTTAGAGAGAAGAGTCGACAGGAGCTGAGGCACTGGAAAAGATGACCTTAATCTGAGATTCTATTTTCCCAAATGGATTAGGGGAGCTTCCTGAGGTGGTTGGCTGACATGATACCTCAAAGGCCTTCAGATGAGGGAGAATTCTACAGGGCAATGCAGAGATCCATGGTGCTGTAATCATCTGGAGTACCAAAAAACATGGTCTGCCCTGTCAGGAAGCACGAACATTCAGGAGAAACCAAAAAAGAAACCCTTTAAGGGGATTAAGAGGCACAAACCTGGAGTCACAAAATAAATAAGCCCTGGGGATGTAACATACAGCGTAAGGTAATGGGCAATAATATTGCAGTAACTTGGTACAGAGACAGATGGCTACTATACTTATTGTGGTGATCATTTCATAATGAATGCAAATATCAAATCACTGTGTAGTACACCTGAAACTAAGATAATAGTATACATCAACAATACTTCAATTGAAAACAAACAAACCTCTTTTAGTGGTGGTGAAGCATCATAGAAAGGATCAGATGTGGGTTCAAATTCTTGCTCTGCCTCTTCCTAGCTAGTGTATGCTTTTCGACAGTCACTTAAAACTCTGACACTGTTCTCTCACCTACAATATGACCATAGTGCCTTCCTTGCTGGGTTGTGGTGAGATTCCATTGAGATGATTCAAGTCAAGTGCATCTGGCACTTGATAAGTCCTCA
>NW_011493872.1:16161-17203 GCF_000754665.1 Bison bison bison | reverse complement strand
ATAAGTCTTTCAGATCCCACCTCAGGACACAGAAACTCCTTCCCACTTGGGTCTTCCTAATCACAACCCGATACTGGCAGTGGGCTGTGGGTGAATGTAGAACAGAGCTGCTAGTGGACAGTATTAATGAACCTTCAAGGGAAATAACACTCTCAAGGTTTTCCCTCACTCTGAAGATATTCCATTACAGAAGACAGCTATTTAAATCCAATCTTGAAATCCTGCCAGGAGAATGTTTCACCTACGCCGACTTTTTACAGGATCAGTAAGAATAAAATTCACTCCTGCCAGGCAAACTATATGTGTTAACCACTTGGGAGAGGAAGAACCTTAATACCTCTCTATTTGCCTGTAAGACCTCTGTCTACTTCTTCATAATTCTGTGAAATAGCCAGCATAGCAGAGCACAGATGCCCAGAGTTTTCTAGGAACTTCATTGAGCCTTACGCGGTACAGAAAGAACGGAATGAAAACTAAGGAAACATTGCAGTAAGTCACTGAATAGCTTGGCTTCTTTTTTGTTTTTCTTTTAAACAACACCCAAAAGCAAACCATTAATCAACTGGGCAAAAGGCTGGAACTATTATATACTAATCCCCACCCCTCTATGTCCATGTGCTGCAGAGTATTTTCTTACTCAGGACAGGTGGAACATTTCTTTTGCTTCTGTTTGAAAAAAATTCTTTTCATTTGGCCTTGGGCTCATTGGATAACTTCCCTTTCCACTAGATTACATAAGTCATATATCATCATCAATTTTGATTTGTACAGGGAGTCTGGATTTTAATATCTACCCTCACCTCTAGTATCTCTCCATTTTTGTCCTTTAGTTTAGGAGCCTGGTTTCCTTGTGGACATTCATTTTGAAATCTGACATACTTATCCTGTTCAGTTTCTTCTGCCATGGTGTGGCACAGTTCGGTGGCCATAAATATGAAATATGTCCATTATGACTTACCTTTGGGTAATGGGGGAAGTCCTTAATGTTGGAGAGAGAAACAGAGTAGATTGTGGACGTTCACTGAATGTTTATTTAACTGAT
>NW_011493872.1:15231-16061 GCF_000754665.1 Bison bison bison | reverse complement strand
CCCATTCCCTGGACTACCTTAGCTCAGTTCTTTTTCCCTTTCTCCTGGACGGTGGTGGTAGCCTTCTAACCAGGTCCTCCAGGTCCAGCTTCATCCTTTTCAAATAATCCTAAGCATAGCTGCCAGTCATCTCTATAAGCCTCAGCCTTTGGCTAATGACCTTTAGTGGCCACCCCTTTACCTGCTGGGTAATGTGCAAACTCCTCATCCTGGCACTCAAGGCTCTCCACAGAATATGTGCTCACCAATCTTCCTTTCCAGCCTTCTCTGCCTTTCCTCTTTTGCACACAGCTTTGGTTTCAGCCAAACCTGACCACTTCTTGTTTCCAGAGCACACCCTCTGCTCTCCCACTTCAGTGTTTCTCCCACCTGGAATTAACTCCCCTCCACCAAATTCTCTATTCACAATCTTATTCATTCTTTAGTGTCCATGTCAAATGTCTCCTACTTTATGAAGCCTTTCCAGGATCCTTCAGCTGGATGTGAACTTTCTTTTCTGTGGACTTCTACAGCATTTAGAATTTCTTTTAAGACACTCATCATATGATGCCTATTATGGTTATAGGTATTAAAATAATTACTTAGCGTTTTGAGTGCTTACTATGTGACAGATACTGTAGGCATTATATTTTAGGTATTATATATATTGTTGTTGTTCAGTTGCTAAGTTGTGTCCAACACTTTGCAACTCCATGGACTATAGCCCACTAGGCTCCTTTGTCCATGGGATTTCCCAGGCAAGAATATTGGAATGGGTTGCCTTTTCATCCTCCAGGGAATCTTCCCAAACTAGGGATTGAACCAACGTCTCCTGTATCGGCAGGGGGGGG
>NW_011493872.1:13353-13836 GCF_000754665.1 Bison bison bison | reverse complement strand
AGATGAAGATCTTTTTTGTACAGTTCTTCTGTGTATTCTTGCCACCTCTTCTTAATATCTTCTGCTTCTGTTAGGTCCCTGCCATTTCTGTCCTTTATTGAGCCCTTCTTATATATATTACAGGTTCTTAAATTTTTTGGCTGCAGGACCTCTAGATGGTTAACAATTATTGAGAACCTCAAAGAGTGTTTATTTGGCTTATATTTGTCAATATTTACCTCATTAGAAATTGAAACTGAGAAATTTTGAAAAATTGTTTATCAGTATATTAAAAAAGTAGTAAACCCATTGCTTATGTTAATATACAAATCTTTTTAATGAGAAATGACTACATTTTCAAAAACAAAACAAATTCAGTGAGAAAATAGCATTATTTTTCATTTTACAAATCTTTTAAACACTTGGATCAATAGAAGCTAGCTGGATTCTCATATCTGCTTTTGTATTCAATCAACAGATCATATTACACATCATATAGTCTCT
>NW_011493872.1:11110-12856 GCF_000754665.1 Bison bison bison | reverse complement strand
CTGGGAAACTCCACTGTACACTTGTGAGAAGATGAGAATGCCAAAAGTAACATGCGACTGAGTATTTTTATGAAAATAGTTTTGACCTCACAGATCTCCAGGAGTTCCTGACCTTTGAGAACTGTTTGTTGTCATTAAAGAGCTAACATATATGAAGTGGTTAGAATAGTGCCTGACACATAATAAGCAGTATATAAGTGTTTGCTATTATTATCTTCCTGATCCTTGCAGTCCTCCCCCAACGTGAGGTAGGTTTTATTATCCCCATTTTGCAGGTGGGAAAACCAAGGCATAGAGAAGTTAAACAACTTCCCCAAGGTTACACAGGCAGAGGCAGAACTGAGACTTGAGGTCACTAAGTCTTTCCTCAGCACCTGGGCTCTTAAGCACTTTGCCAGACTGCCTCTTCACCTACTGAGTGAAAGGGTTCAGGGCAAAGGTGATGTGTTTTCATGTCTATATCCGCAAGATCTGATTCTGATCCACTGAACCTTGAGTAATCCTGGCATTTTTGAATGGCTGTTGGAAAGCAGTCTCTAAAAGTTAAATCTTGAGGGTGTTGAAACTCACCCTGAGGATCTATGGAAGGTCAGAAAGTTAGAGGAGAAATCCATGCACTTTGGAATAAGACAGACATGGATGGTTTCCAGCATCAGTTCTCTCACTGCCTAGCTGTGTTATCTTAGTCTGGTTTTTAATCTATTTTAACCTCAGTTTTGTCTTCTGTATGGTGATAATAAACTTTCTCATAGGTTGCTATATGGATTAAATGTGATAATGGATGTAAAGCACCTGATACATAATAGATGGTAAGTAGCAGTTAGCTTGCTTTATTCTTCTTTGGATCTCACTAGTATGTAACCTCCAGGAAGGCAGGGAGTTTTGTCTGTTTTGGTCACTGCTATATTGCCAGAGCTCACAACCGTGCCTGGTCCACAGTAGGTGCTCAATAAATGAATGGATGGTTCTGTCTGAGTCAGCACAGCACAGAATACATAGCAGGTGGCTCAATATTATGCTAAATTTATTGAATTGAATAGTAGTACTGATTGGAACAATTTCATTTCCATCAATAACTGCTTGTGAAGACCCCAGGGTGGAGATGATTATGTCCACAACTGCCCGTCAGCTGCCAGTTGGGTGTGCCCTGGAGCCTGTCCAGTTCCCTTCTGTGAATTGCTCTCCAGGAAGACACATTGGAGTGGTCCTTAGAGACACTGGCTTGGTGGCTGGGTGCCTCCCACGGCTGGCTCTGCCAATCTGCCAGAGCATCACTTTTCTTAAGAGCAAGCACAGCTTCTTCGCATCCCCTGCTCACTCTGGCTTTCTGTTCCTGTCACTTTGCTCACCACTCAGATGACATTTTGAGCCCCTCACTGGTTTTCTCTTAACAATAGGACTGCTCTTTCACAGTACTCTGTATCACACCACCCCCATCCACTTTTCACTGCACCTTTGAATTGTTCTCTAGTGTTGATTCTTGATTGCTTTCCATTTCTCTGATAGCTTTCAGGGAGACACTTTCCATGGTCTACTTTCTTAGTAAATGGTTTAGTGAGATTCTGATTTTCATCTGATGTTAATTCTCAGTTGAAAGACAAAGCCAAAAAGAGGATCTGCTTTCAGCTGTTCTTTTAAATTATAAGTCATGGAAGTCTTCTGTCAGGTTACCGCCTTTCTGTCAAGAGATTCTTCACTTTCTCTTAGTGATAACTTGTGACTTGAGAACTAGAGAACACTGTAGCC
>NW_011493872.1:10789-11010 GCF_000754665.1 Bison bison bison | reverse complement strand
TTCCTCAACTCCCTCTGAAATGTAATTGCTGAAGTAAATAACCCCACCCCACTGCCCCACAACACATATATACTGTCTCTGTCACACACATGCATGTGCACATGTTTGAACATGGGCACATACAGACACACTCTTGACGTACTATTCTTCTTTTAAATAGACTGTCTGATATTGATGAATTAAAATTCAAGAATTTCTAATGCAAAATGCATGGATGGCTT
>NW_011493872.1:8201-10689 GCF_000754665.1 Bison bison bison | reverse complement strand
TAGACGCCATGATTCCAATGGGAGGGGTGTGGGTTCGATCGCTGGTCAGGAAACTAAGATCCCACATGCCATCTGGCCAAGGGGAAAAAAGAAAAGAAGGCACCAAGATCATGCAATCAGAAAGTAGTAAATCTGAGTTGGAAAGCCAGGTTGATTCCTTACCATCATCAGCTTCCAGGCACAAAGGAGCAGTCGATAGCAGTTGATGTTTCAAAAGACGAGAATGGGGCAAAGTAAGAAAGCTAGAATGAATAATATGACTAGAAGTATTGAAACAAACATGGGAAAGTGTAGCTGCATGTACAAGAGTAGTAAGAGTTGAGGTCATCAAATTATGTTGGGGACAGAACATACAAGCTTTAGAAATTTGAACTTCTTTCCACCAACCTTATGAAGCAATGACAGATTTTGGAGTCAGACAATAGTATAATCAGAGAGGTCCTTTAGGAAGATCAATCTGATTCAGGTCTGAATTCACGCCTCCTCTATGCTGTTGATAGTATTTTTTTTAGAAAAATTCTTTGCTAAGAATTATGTATTCCATACCTGTGCTTTGGTTAGAATTCTCTCTTTGTTTTTAAATACTGTAGCAAAAATTCAGAAGGCTATGTGGAAAAAACAGAGACAGAAGAAACGAACCACATGCAAACACAAGATAATTACACACGAGTCTGGGAAGAAAGAGCACAGTGGGTCATGACGAACTTTATGGAACAGAGTGTGAGTAAGCAGTGTACCAATCATAAAGGAAATAAACAGCAACCAAAACACCACCATCGACAACAAGAAACAAAGGCCACCGGGGTCTGGGAGACAGGGATGAGGGTGGCAGAAATGGCACTTTTAGACTTTCTGATTCCTTTTCTTAAAAGAGCAGAAAAGAAACTACAAAGAAGGCAAGGGAGAACCATGGAGTTGCGCGCTAGACTAAATGAGAAAAATAGAAAAGAAATAAGAAGGAAGGATATAACCTGTAGCTAGTTTGGTATGTCAGCCCACTCAGACAACCAACGCAAGCTCACTGGCATTAGACAGCCATATTGAAAGTAGATAAGTGTCATAAACAAATGTCCTGCTGGTAATTAGTTTGTCAAATTAGTCAGCTGTCTCCTAGAGTCCTCGCTCCTCTATATTCATTTGGTCACCAAGATGTTATATGTCTACCTCAGAAGGCTGTCCTGACTCAAAGCCCTTCTCCTGACTCCCGCTCACAGGGCCACTGTGTTAATTAAATTCCATATCCTCTCTGATCTGGGCCATTAGTCTCTTCCTCCCTCTAGTTCAGGCTTCAATCTGTCTCAAGAGTGAGCTTTCTAATACTTCCCTGCTTATCAACTTTCTGTGGTGGACCATTGCCTATGGGACATAGCAGAATTCCCTCAGTTTTGCACAATGACTTGGTAAAGAACCAAAGGATTCCCCCAGACTAATAGATGAAGGGACAACTAAGGAGCTATGTCTGGGGTGAGAAACTCTTAAAACAAGCCATCTAGTAGCTTTTCCCTCCAGATATCAGATCATCTTTCTTTCTAGTATGTGTGTATAGGGTGAGTGTGCATTGAGTAACTTCTGCTTGCACTCAACTTAATGGTAGGTTGGAGAAGGGTATCTGTCTGTCTCTCTCAAATGAATCTGAGGCAGATATCCTTGTTACAGTCTCTTTCCCACCAGGGCCCATGTCCTTTCCAGAGAGTATACTCTTCCAACCTTCCTGCCCCCAAGAATTCTTATCCTTGCTTAGAAAAACTCATTTCCCAAGCTTAGAGAAAGGAAAGGACTCTTCAAAAAATCAGGGGTGAATTCAAAAGGGGGAGAATCTCCCAGTAGACATCATATTGGAGCTCATTTTTTGGTATCAATTCTACTGTGCACAAGGCCCCTCCCACTCTGATTACTTAGCTCACTCCTCCAGTCTCATCTTCCACTTTCGCTGCTGCTCCCACCCTTTCATAATCCTGACATATTCTAGATACTAGTCATGCTGAACTTTTCAACATTCCTCAGATAAACTAGGCCTTCAACAGAAGTTCATGCACATGTTGTTCCCTCTGCCCAGAACACCCTTACTCCTCTTATCTCACCAGTAAATTCCTTCCCTCCTTTAAGACCCTGCACAACTATTTCATCCTGTGGGAAACCTCTCCCGACTGCCCCAGATAGAATTCATGACCTTCTCCTTTGGGTTCCCATAGCATTTTTTCCAACTCTTATTATAGCACCATACTTATCATGGAAATGCAATGTAATGAGTAGAAGGCTAGGCTCTGGAGGCATACTGCCTGGTTTTGAGTCCTGATGGTGCTACATATGATGCTATGTGATGTTGGGCCAATTATTTCACCTCCTTTTGTCTCAGTTTCCTCGCCTATAAACTGGAATAAAGGAGATAATACTTATAAAGCCCTGAGAACAGAACCTGTCAAATTGTAAATGTTGGTAGTTGACATCATGTGTGAGTGTGTGTGCTATGTTGCTTCAGTCTCATCTG
>NW_011493872.1:6452-7340 GCF_000754665.1 Bison bison bison | reverse complement strand
AGGTATGAGATGGTATCTCATTGTGATTTGATTTTCAGTTCCCTGATGGCTAATCATATTATCTCTTCAGTTGCTTATTGGCCATTCTTTTTAAAAATATACTTTTTGTTGGCTTACAAAGTCATTTAAGTTTTACATGTACAATATTATACTTTCACTTCTGTATACACTACAGGGTGCTCACCATCAAAGTTTTAGTTTCCATTTGTCATTCTTACATCTTCTTTGGAGAAATGTCTATTCAACTCCTTTGCACATTTAAGATTAAGTTGTCTTCTGATTTTTTATCTATTTTTAAAAATTTATTCTTTAATTGGAGGAAAATTGCTTTACAATGTTGTGTTGGTTTCTGCTATACAACCACACAATTCAGCCATAATTATACATATATCACCTCCCCCCTTATTGAGCTTTAATAGTTCTTTATATACAAGTCCTTTGTTATATGTAGGTTTGCATATATTTCCTCTCAAGAAAATGAAAAGCATGATATCTTTTCACTTTCTTGAAGCTATTGTTATTAAATAGACATTTACAAGTTCACATATGATAAAGAGCACAGACTGCAGAGGGGAAGATGAGATCTAAAAACCAGCTGAGAGATGCTCTTAAGTACCCTACCCTTCCCTACTGTGCTCCTTTGAAATTAAATTCAAAGCATATTAAGCTTCTACTCTGTTCTAGGCACTGTAAGGAATAAAATCTGGACTCTATCCTCAAAGAGCTTACTAACTTAGAGGGAAGAGGAGATGCAAACTTGTGGAAACTTAAATAATTATAACATGTTTAAATAGCAGTTCAAGACCACAATAGAAAAGATGCCACAAGGCACGGTGTGATTAATTGCCAAATGAATTGCATGGAAAATAATTGCTATGGGAACTCAAA
>NW_011493872.1:4928-6352 GCF_000754665.1 Bison bison bison | reverse complement strand
TGATAAACAGACCTAGCTATCTTCCAGATAGGATTATTCCATATCCTCGTAGGAATCAAGAGGAAAATGTGAGTCATCCATTCTGCTTCCTGGGTCACTGACCTGGGGCACCATCTCCCAGACAGCAACAGACATGGCCAACTGATTCACAGTAAAGTCCTTTCTATAAGATTACCCTAAAACACTCCTTCTGTCCCTCATTGGACACAGTCTCTCCCATGCTATGTACAGGTTACGTACTCTTCCTATGATGGGCAGAAGAAAGAGTTAAAAACCACAGCAGAGCCAGTCTATAAATCCACTCCTCTTGTGCTTTCTTAGGCTTGCATAGGCTTTTCCCTTTTATTTGCTAATTAACTTTCCCTCCACTCTCTTCCAGTGTAGCCCATGCCTGTGCAGACTCTCTTCATCATGGCTCCAGCAGAATAAATGGAGAGATGACAAGCATTGACTATTTGGGTCCCATATAGCACTGCATTGAAGAATGTGACACTCTATCTAGACTGAGATGGCCTGAATCAGAGACCCACCTCCACCACTTAGTGTGAGAGCTCAGGTTAATCACTTAATGTTTGTGTAACTCCAGTTCCCCATCTGTCAAATAGGGACAATGAAAATACCTTCCTCCTAGGGTCTTGTGAGGATTAAATGGGTTAGTACATCTAGGACACTTAGAAGAGTGTCACACAATAGGTGCTATATAAATATCAGCTATTATCATAATTTTAACAACTTTGAGACAAAAATTCACTATAAAACCATTCATTCACCCACTGAAAGTGTACAGTTCTGTGATTTTCATATAGTTACAAAGCTGTGTAACCATTATCACAATCTAACTTTGTAACCTTTTCATCATCCCAAAAGGAACCCTGTACCCATTAGCAGTCATTCTCATCCCTGATTCCCTTCCTCAGCCTCAAGCAATCACTAGTTTACTTTCTGTAGCTTTGCCTCTTCTGGACATTTTATATAAATGGGCTCATATAATAGGTGATTTTTTGTGGCTAAATTATTTCACTTAGTATATTTTTGAGGTTCATCTAGGTTATAGCATGTATCAGTACTTCATTGTTTTTTTGCCAAATAATATTTCATTGTATGGATATACCATATTTTATTTATCCATTCATCATTCGATTGACATTTGGGTTGTTTTCCACTCTTTTTGTTATTATGAGTAATGCTGCTATCAACTTTCATTTACAAGTTTTTGTGTGATGCTATGTTTTCAGTTCTCTTCACTGTATCCCTAGGAGTGGAATTGCTGGGTCATATGGTATGAGGAATTGCCAAACTGTATCCCATAGCAGCTATACCATTTTACATTCCAGCTAGAGGTGGGAATGAGACTTCCAATTTCTCCACATCTTCATCACCACTTGTTATTAGCTGTCTATCTATTAAAGCCATCCTAAAAGGTA
>NW_011493872.1:4366-4828 GCF_000754665.1 Bison bison bison | reverse complement strand
GGCTCACAGATACATTTTGTTTGGTCCAGTTTAAAAAAAAAACAAACTGTACAATTAGCTGCAAAAAGTTGTAATGGGCAAGTTTCACATAAAATATGGATTTCTCTTTGTTTGGAAAAATTGGAAGACTTGGCAACCCTCGGTCGGAGCATGTATGCTCTAGGAACATGGTTAATTTCACTCCCATGTGCACCTGTGGACTTTTTAGTTTGAGATCTCCTAGATTCAGAGGACTTAGACTGAAAGCTACCTTAAGAGTGCATCTGCTTTTTGTTCCCTGCCTTTGGGCATGTATGGTACCATTACCCTTAATTTACAGAGTGTCAATTAAAACCCATAGAGGTTGAGACTTGCCCAAGATCACAGAAATATTAAGTGAAAGAGAGAGAACTATAACCCACATTTTCTGCTCTTTGGATGTTCAGCTCATAGCTGTTTTCAATGTTCTTTCAACAACATATT
>NW_011493872.1:1062-1854 GCF_000754665.1 Bison bison bison | reverse complement strand
GCCCCAGCCAGAACAGACATTCACACACACACACATGCACACACATTTTTTTTCTTTTTATCTGGAATTCAACATGCCCTGAAGAATATTCAATCTTCAAAGCCAGAAGGGTAAGAAACCTTATGCTGAGAGTTTGATAGGAAGGAAGGAAAAGACAGGCCATTGCAGGCCATGATTCCAACTGGAATGAACAGGCTGAGAAATGTAGGCACATCCTGTGTTTATTTGATTCCTGGCTCTTAGGGAAAGTTTTGTTTCACCAAGGACACTGAGTCAGCTTGTTTGTTTACCATAGAGCATTGGAAGTGTGTCTGTCCCCCAATTAATCATTCTTTGTTGTGTTTTTTTTCCACTTGAACAAAACACAAACTTAACCCAATGGAGAAACACTGCAAGTTGGATGTGGCAGGATACTGCATTTTTACATTGATATATATATATATAAATCATGTGCCCACATTAAACAATCATTTGAAAAGAAAATGATGGGATTTAAGATTCAACCAATGTGTGCTGTGTGCTCAGTCATGTCCGACTCTTTGAGACCCCGTGGACTGTAGCCCAAGAGGCTCCACTGTCCACGGGCTTATCCAGGCAAGAATACTGGAGTGGGTTGCCATTTCCTTCTCCAGGGGATCTTCCTGACCCAGGGATGGAACTGGCTTTTCTTGCACCTCCTGCATTGGCAGGGAGATTCTTTACCACTAGCACCACCTGGAAAGCCCACAAGATTCAATTAATATTTGCTGAATTTCTACAAGGTACATAAATATCCAAAATGGGGTCCCTTAT
>NW_011493872.1:0-962 GCF_000754665.1 Bison bison bison | reverse complement strand
TCTGCCCACCGTGGGCCCGGTGCCCCCCTCCCCAGGCCTGTGGGTCTCCCCTGGGGTGCTGCCTGCCTGCCTCTCCCAGGAGCCTCAACCCCTGTTCCCCTCACTGCCTGGGTGGTCCGTGCTGACCGAGGCAACCCAGCCAGTGCCACCTGTTCCTGTTCCATCACCCGGGGCCCTGGTGGCTCCGCCTCACCTTCACCCTCCAACTAAGCATGTTCTACTAACCCAGGCAGGTGGCGGGTGGAGGCGCCCAGCTTCAGTTGCCTCCAAGGGCGGAACACTAACTCCACCACGGTGGGCCTGCCGCACTCACCCCAAAAGCAATCCCAACCTCAAGTAAATAAATAAATAAAATATTTGAGAAGTAACAACTCAGAAGTAGCTTACATATATTTTCTCTTGAAATTAAATCTCCTGTTTATCTTGCAATTGGGTGAACTGAATATGGCCAAAATGTCTCAGGAGATTCCCTACTGCTATAGACCCCCCAAAGCACAGGGCTGAAAAGAAGTAGTAGAGGCTACCATACAGCATAATAGAAATGTCTCTGTTGAGTTCTTGGATCATTGTCTAGATGCTGGAGAGGTTGAGCTGTATGGACTAAATTGGTCCCTCTAACCTAGCAGTCAAACTACCTTATCAGTCAAGACAAGAAGGTGAACTTGGCTTTTCATTTAGATTTTGATCTTTATTCAAGATAGAAGCTTCGTAAGTCTCTCTTATAAATCCTTTTTATGGGCCTTTCTTTCCCATGGCTGTTGAAAGTTATTTACTCTTGAGCCAGCCTCAGTCATGAACAGCAGATGGCCGCCACTCTCTTCTCTCCACATTTGTCAACTGGAACTGAGTTATTCTGAGTAGTCTCAACTTCAAAAGAAGATTGGTTCACTCTCAAGTGGGAAGTGCAGAGAATCCCCATGAAGCTCTTTCCCTTCGCCTCTTGCCTTCTATAATCTTAAGTT
>NW_011493871.1:14230-15059 GCF_000754665.1 Bison bison bison | reverse complement strand
TTGGCACCCCTTGAGCCAGCCAAGTTGACATGTCCAGTAAACCATCACCAGAAGGTATGGGTCAACTGAGGAAAGACCTTGAATGCTAGCATTCGGGCTATGGGAACTTATAAAAGTTTAGAGGCCAGAGGATTGGAATGAGAGATCCTGGAGGCAGAGAGAGAACTTAGGAGACTACTGTAATCATCTCGGCAAGAAGCAAAACAGGATAATGACAGTGAGACTGGAGGTCAGTAAGACTTTGAATGCTAGAGATTAGGTTGTTTAGAGGCCAGAGGATTGGAATGAGAGAGCCTAGAGGCAGAGAGAGACCTTAGGAGACTACTGTGATAATCTAGGCAAGAGAGAAAGCAGGATAATGACAGGGAGCCTGAAGGGAGGAAACAGAGGCAAGCAATGTGAAACAGACAAGACTTGGCAAGTGACCAGTCCTGGGGGATGAGGGAAAATACGCAGAGAATGACTTTGTAGTTTCAAACCTAGGCAACTAAGAGAATGGTGAAGCCACTGAGAGCAATGGAGGCATCGGTGGAGAGAAGATGCCTGTCTCCCTGAGGGCTCCTCTTGTTGCAGAGTTTGGGGCATGTTCAGGGTATCAACTGATACGGGACTTCTCTGGTGCTCCAGTGGTTAAGAATCCCTGGTGGTCCAGTGGTTAAGAATCCACCTGCCAATGCAGGGGACACAGGTTAGATCCCTGGTCTGGGAAAATCCCACATGCTGTAGCGCAACTAAACCCGTGTGCCACAACTACTGAGCCCACACACAAATATCTCATCCTCTCCTGCCCCATTTCTCCTTTCTTCCCAGCATCAGGGTCTTTTCCAAT
>NW_011493871.1:11664-12599 GCF_000754665.1 Bison bison bison | reverse complement strand
GGAGTACATATGGTATTATGATTCAAATGCCCTAGAACTGTATTTATTTTTGTTTATCCCTCTAAGTAGGCATTGTGGTGGATACTACAATGTACTACCCAGCTCTTCCTTCTTGATGTCCAACTTCAAGTGTATGGTCAGCAGACAGCTCTTAGATGTCAGTCCTCCAGGGTCTGCCTCAACTGCAGAGAACCACCAGGCAGCCCACATCCAATGATCCGTGCAGGTGTATAAAGTTCTGGTCATTTCCACCCACCTCTGGACAACTCTGCAGGACTACTCTAACTCCAGCACTCCCCATAGGGTCAGCCAACTCTGTCAGCAGGCTTGCAGCCAAGCTTAACTTCTCCGTCTGCTCAGTCCTGCTTTCTTCCCCTCTATTCTACAGGTGTTGATTTCAAGAGCACTTTGTCCCCCATCTTTATTGAGGTATAGCTGACAAATAACATTGTGTAATTTAAGGTGTACACTGTGTTTATTTTATATATTTGAAATTTTGCAAAATGATTACTACCATATAATCATTTCTTTATTGTGGTGAAAACATTTAAGATCTATTCTCTTAGCAACATTCAAATATATGATACAGTATTATTAGCTATTATTTCCCATTAGATCCCCAGAACTTGTTATTCTTATAACTGGACGTTTATACCCTTTGACTAGCATCTTCCCATTTCTCCAATCCCCAGCCCCTGGTAACTCTGTTTCTCTTAGTTCAGCTTTCTTAGATTCCACAGGTTAGTGACACCAGGTAGTCCTTGTTTTTCTCTGACTTGTTTCACATACACACGTAGTCCTTGTTTTTCTCTGACTTATTTCACATAGCATAATGCCCTCAAGGTTAAAACAAGTTTCACAAAGGACAAGATTTCCTTTTTTTCTCATGACTGAATAACATGTATGTGTGTGTGTATGTGTGTGTGTGTGTGTGT
>NW_011493871.1:11214-11564 GCF_000754665.1 Bison bison bison | reverse complement strand
GGCAAGGTTCATGCGTGTTATAGCATGCATCAATACTTCATTCTTTTTTATAGCAAAATAATATTCTACCGTATGGATACACCACATTTTGTGAATATCTACATACAAGTCTTTGTATGAACATAAGCATTCATTTCTCTTGTGTAGATCCCTAAGAGTGGATTGGCTGAGTCATATGATAAATTTATATTAAACTTTTTAAGAAACTAACAAACTGTTCTCCAAAGTTATGGTCCCATTGTTTCTTACCTACCACCAGTAGGGTTCCTATTTATTCACATTGTTTCCAGCATTTGTTACTGTCTGCCATTTTTCTTATAGCCATCCTAGTGAGCATGAAATGGTACTCA
>NW_011493871.1:9734-10478 GCF_000754665.1 Bison bison bison | reverse complement strand
ATGCCAAAGAAGCTGAAGTTGACTGGTTCTACAAAGATCTACAACACCTTCTAGAACTAACACACACACACACACACACACAGATGTCTTTTTCATCATAGCGGATTGGAATGCAAAAGTAGGAAGTCAAGAGATAACCAGGCAAGTTTGGCCTTGGAGTACAAAATAAAGCAGGGCAAGAGCTAACATTGTTTTGTCAAGAGAACAAGTTGGTCACAGCAAACACCCTCTTCCAACAACACAAGAGATGACTCTACACATGGATATTACTAGATGGTCAATACTAAAATCAGATTGATTATATTCTTTGCAGCAAAAGATGGAGAAGCTCTATACAGTCAGCAAAAACATTACCTAGAGCTGACTGTGGCTCAGATCATGAACTCCTTATTGCAAAATTCAGACCTCAATTGAAGAAAGTAGGGAAAAACACCAGGCCATTCAGGTATGACCTAAATCAAATCCCTTACGATTATGCAGGGGAAGTGACAAACAGAGTCAAGGGATTAGATCTGATAGACAGAGTGCCCAAAGAACTGTGGACAGAGGTTTGTGACATTGTACAGGAGGAAGTGATCAGACCATCCCCAAGAAAAAGAAATGCAAAAAGGCAAAATGGTTGTCTGAGGAGGCCTTACAAATAGCTGAGAAAGGAAGAGAAGGTAAAGGCAAAGAAGAAAAGGAAAGATATACTCATTTGAATGCAGAGTTCCAAAAAATAGCAAGGAGAGATAAGAAAGCCTT
>NW_011493871.1:9206-9634 GCF_000754665.1 Bison bison bison | reverse complement strand
AAAAAAGGTCTTAATGACCCAGATAACCACAATGGTGTGATCAGTCACCCAGAGCCAGACGTCCTGGAGTGTGAAGTCAAGTGGGCATTAGAAAACATCACTACTGGACTTCCCTGGTGGTCCAGTGGCTAAGACTCCACATTCGCAATGCAGAGGATACAGGTTTGATCCCTGGTAGGGGAACTAGATCTTACATGCTGCAACCAAGACTCTACATTCAGCAGTGAAGAGCCAGTACAGCAAATAAATAAATTTTTAAAAAGAAGAAAAGAAAATATCACTATGAACAAAGCAAGTGGAGGCTATGGAATTCCAGCTGAGCTATTTAAAATCCTAAAAGATGATCCTAAAAGATCCTAAAAGTGCAGCACTCAATATGCCAGCAAATTTGGAAAACTCAGCAGTGGCCACAGGACTGAAAAAGGTCA
>NW_011493871.1:8461-9106 GCF_000754665.1 Bison bison bison | reverse complement strand
GCCAAAGAATGTTCAAACTACCATACAATTGCACTCATTTCACATGCTAGCAAGATTATGCTCAAAATCCTTCAAGCTAGGCTTCAGCAGTACATGAACCGAGAACTTCCAGATGTTCAGGCTGGGTTTAGAAAAGGCAGAGGAGCCAGAGATCGAATTGCCAATATTCACTGGATCCTGGAGAAAGCAAGGGAATTCCATAAAAACATGTACTTCCGCTTCATTGATTATGCTAAAGCCTTTGACTGTATGGATCACAAAAAACAAACTGTGGAAAATTCTTAAAGAGATGGGAGTACCAGACCATCTTACCTGCCTCCTGAGAAACCTGTATGCAGGTCAAGAAGCAACAGAACCAGAACTGGTACAAAATTGGGAAAGGAGTACATCGAAGCTGTATACTGTCATCCTGCTTTTCTATATATAAGATCATATCATCTACACAGAAAGACAATTTTACTTCTTTCTTTTCATTTTGGATACCGTTTTATTTCTTTTGCTTGCCTAATTGCCAAGAGCACTTCTTAATTATTCTACACATTAAACTCCATCTCAGAATCAGCTTCCTGGAAAACCCAACCTCCAACAGGCAGCTTTCATTTTAATTCCTCAGAGATTGGCACATGGACACACACACATGCACAC
>NW_011493871.1:6286-7261 GCF_000754665.1 Bison bison bison | reverse complement strand
TACATAATCAAGAAGGGTAGAGACAGTGCTCATGAATAGCCAAGTCATACATCAGTGATTCTTCTTTAAACACTGGCTGCTTTCTCTAATCATAAAAGTGATATTCTCTGTAAAAAAAATTTTTTTTAGAAAATGCAGACAAGTACAAAGGAGAAAAAAAAAAGTCACCCATAATTCCACCACTCAGGTACCACCATTTCAAATACATTGGTTGTACCATGTACTGTACTGTGCTTAGTCTCAGTCATGTCTGACTCTTTTGTAATCCCATAGACTTAGCCTCGGAGAAGGCAATGGCACCCGACTCCAGTACTCTTGCCTGGAAAATCCCATGGATGGAGGAGCCTGGTAGGCTTCAGTCCATGAGGTCACTAAGAGTCAGACACGACTGAGAGACTTCCCTTTCACTTTCCACTTTCATGCATTGGAGAAGGAAATGGCAACCCACTCCAGTGTTCTTGCCTGGAGAATCCCAGGGACGGGGGAGTCTGGTGGGCTTCCATCTACGGGGTCGCACAGAGTCGGACACGACTGAAGTGACTTAGCAGCAGCAGCAGCAGATTTAGCCTGCTAGGTTCCTCTGTCCATGGGATTCTGCAGGCAAGAATACTAGAGTGGGTTGCCATTTCCTCCTCCAAGGGTATTCCCTACCCAGGGATTGAACCCACATTACCTGCATCTCCTGCGTTGCAGGCAGATTCTTTACTGCTAAGCCACCAGGAAGCCATAAATACATTAGTTAATATGGTTTTAATGTTTCTCCTTGTACACATATAGATATGCACATATTACCTACATAAGGAAGATCCCATTAAGCATGCTGTTTTGAAACCTGCTTCTCTCATTCAACAAATATGTGCCCTTGTCATCATTTCTAATGTCTCCATTAAAAAGAAGCATTATTAACCTACTTAATCACTCTCTCGCTGTTAGACATCCAAGCTGTCTCCCAATCTTTATTAGTATTAAAAAAAA
>NW_011493871.1:5839-6186 GCF_000754665.1 Bison bison bison | reverse complement strand
ATGCTGCACACCTAAAGGGAACTAGCTGTCTAGCTGGGCTCTGCAAGGAGATGAAGGGAGCAGGGACGTCCATCTCTGAAGCATGCTATCTAGCATCAGGATAACCACACAACTGCCTTCTCCACACTCCATAGTGAAGCCAGAAAGTCTCCTGCAGTCTTTTGGTCTTAGATCCAAACCAGAAAATAGTAAGCAGTAACCTGGAGACTAATCTCTCTGCCTTGGCAATCATTTTTTCTCCTAGAACAGATCTACCACAAGAGCTCAGAACGTATCCAACTGTCTCCAGAGTCGTTTCGGTTACACACGCCTGTGTTATCCACTGGTGAATTTTGAACCTGGAAACT
>NW_011493871.1:5161-5545 GCF_000754665.1 Bison bison bison | reverse complement strand
TCCCACACCGCAAGCAACTACTTCCTCCTCATGATATTTCCTTCATTTGGCTTCCAGGACACGATATTCTCCTGGTCTTCTTCTTTCTTCACTGGCCACTCCTTCTCGGCCCCTTAACTGGTTCATTGACCTCTCCCTGACTTGTAAACTTTGACGAGTCCCAGGATCCAGACTTTAGACCTCTTTTTAAAATATCTGTTTATTTCACTGCATCAGGTCTTAGCTGTGGCACTTGGGCTCTTCACTGTCTCATACGAGACAGTGTCTCATTGTCTCATATGAGTCTGTTGTGGTCCACGAATTCTCTAGTCGTGGCACATGGACTTCAGCTGCTCCACAGCATGTAGGATCTTAGCTCCCCCACCAGGGATCGAATCTACATCC
>NW_011493871.1:3410-4888 GCF_000754665.1 Bison bison bison | reverse complement strand
GTTAATATGCATCTCAAACTTAATCATTGACAAACTAAATTCTGCATTCCTCCCAAACTCGTTCCTTGCCTGGTAGTCCCCATCTCAGGAAGTGGCAGCTCCATGTATCCACTTGCTCAGGCCAAAACTTTGAAGTCATCCTTGACCCTTGTCTTTCTATCAGCACCTCACATTTGGCCTGGTAGCAAATCCTATCAGCTCTTTCTTCAGAGTATATACTGGCTCTGACTACCTCTCACCAACTCTACCACTAACCTCCCCTGGTCCCAGCCTCCTGATAGCCTCCTTCTTTTATGGACCACTGCAAGAGATCCTACAAGGCCTGTTTCCTTTTTTGCCCTTCTGTGATTTATTCTCCATGAATAGCCCTTTAATATTTAAGCCAGCAAATGTGACACTCCAGTTCAAAGCTTTCTAACTGCTTCCCATCTGACTTGTCTCAAATCAAAAGTGAATGTGGTCCATTACCTGTCTCCTTCTCCAACCTCACATACACCACCTTCCCCTCTTGCTCACTGCAGTACAGCCCCACTGGTGTCCCTACTGTCCCTTGACTAAAGAAGCTCTTTCTCATTTGGGGGGCCTGTGCACGTGTTTGTCCCCCTCCTGAAATGTTCTGCTCCCAGAGATATCAGCATAGTTGCCTCCCTCCATTCAATCATGTCGCTGAGCCAATAGCACCACCTCAAAGAGGCCTTCCTTGGACTTTCCTGGGGTCCAGTGGTTGAGAATTCATCTGCCAATTCAGGGGACATGGTTTGATCCCTAGTCTGGGAAGATCCCACATGCCACAGAGCAACTAAGCCCAAGCACCACAACTTCTGAGCCTGTGCACTCTAGAGCCCAGGCCCTGCAACAAGAGAAGCCACTGAAATGAGAAGCCCACGCACTGCAACTGCAGAGTAGCCCCTGCTCACCGCAACTAGAGAAAGCTTGTGTGCAGCAATGGAGACACAATGCAGCCAAAAAACAAAAATAAATAAAAGAAGCCTTCCTTGACCACCATATCTAAAAATGGCACCCATATCATTCCGTAATCCTTGACGCTACAATGATCTCTGTTCATTTCCAAGGCAAACCATTCAATATCACAGTAATCCAAGTCTATGCCCCAACCAGTAACGCTGAAGAAGCTGAAGTTGAACGGTTCTATGAAGACCTACAAGACCTTTTAGAACTAACATCCGAAAAAGATGTCCTTTTCATTATAGGGGACTGGAATGCAAAAGTAGGAAGTCAAGAAGCACCTGGAGTAACAGGCAAATTTGGCCATGGAATACGGAATGAAGCAGGGCAAAGACTAATAGAGTTTTGCCAAGAGAACGCACTGGTCATAGCAAACACCCTCTTCCAACAACACAAGAGAAGACTCTACACATGGACATCACCAGATGGTCAACACCAAAATCAGATTGATTATATTCTTTGCAGCCAAAGACGGAGAAGCTCTATACAGTCAGCAAAAACAAGACCAGGAG
>NW_011493871.1:0-2535 GCF_000754665.1 Bison bison bison | reverse complement strand
GGGGCATCCTGGTGGGCTGCCGTCTATGGGGTCGCACAGAGTCGGACACGACTGAAGTGACTCAGCAGCAGCAGCAGCTTGGTTAAGAGAGGAGACTCCATAGTTTCCTAGAGGCTCATTCTCTTGTATGATTCCGGGTTAGAGTTTGCCAAAAGTGGAACTTGTGTGAGAACTAACTGTAGGCAGAAGGCAAGAAGGAGTCACTACCATTGGCAGCCCCCACCCCAGCAGATGTAGAGATGGACAGAAACAGAGGTGCCCTGCAAAGGCTAGCTTATCCGACTCTCCCCTGTTCCACCTCAAGCTCGCGTTTCCTACCACTGGCCCGGCTAGCTAACGGCTGACTCAGGCCCTCCATCAGGGGCTTGTCTGTGGCCCCACACAGGCAGGAGTTACACAGAGGCCTCAGCCTCCCATAAACCTCTCCACCAACTCTCCCTTCACCGCCGCACTTGGACAGCTGGATGCGCTTGGCTTCTTGAACTTTCCCGAAACCTCTGATGTGTCCAGTTCTGCAAATGCTTCTGGTAGTGGCTAGGGACTCTCTGATCTTTTGACTCCTCGCTTCTAGACATTCACTCCCCCCGTGCCTCCCACATCAGCAAAAGGATTCATTCTTAGAATATCCACAGTGGCTCTGCTTCCCCGTCTAAATCTTGACAACACAATATGGATTTTGCCTTACTTTAAACAAAAACTAACATAAGAAAAGAAATATTCCAGATTATAAGGCAGAATTCCACCTCCTTCTATTTAGAATCTCTATGGCCCATAGGTATAGGGGGTAAAGGGACATTATTAAATGACTTGTGGAGTCACATAATATATAATATAATATATGTGATATATAATATAACATCTGACATATAATATATAATATATATGGGCTAACCAGGAGGTACAGTGATAAAGAATCCATTTGCCAAAGCAGGAGACACAAGAGATGAGGGTTTGATCCCTGGGTCAGGAAGATCCCTTTGAGTAGGAAATGGCAACTCATTCCAGGAGTCTTGCTTGGAAAATCCCTTGGACAGAGGAGCCTGGTGGGCTACAGTCCATGGGGTCACAAAGAGTCGGACACGACTGAGCATGCATACACACACAAATAATAATAATAGTGTCCCTTAAATACAGACTGAGGTGAGAAACATGATAAAAAGGAACAACTGAGAAAATACAACTTTATCTCGCTTTTATGAGATGAAACAGATGGAAGAGTGGAAGGGATTGGCAGAGAAGTTGTTTCTGTAGTCCAGAAATTTTCAGTCAAGTTTTACCATAATTCTTTAGGATATAGGGGATTCAGGATGGGGAACACGTGTATACCCGTGGCGGATTCATGTTGATGTATGGCAAAACCAATACAATATTGTAACTAGCCTCCAACTAAAATAAATTAATTTATATTTAAAAAAAAAAGAAAATAATCAGTCCAGTCTCCATTCTCTAAGTAACTATCATCTGTGAATTGAAAGAGAAGGGAGTGATTCTTACCTAGGAAACCCAGGTCTTTAAACACAAAGTATGAAATTACATGTGAATAAAAGCAAAGACAATACCCAAGGATTTTAAACATTGTAAAACCCAACAGCCTCCTGGTACTGCTAAGGCGTATAGTCAAGGCTTTAAATGTTAAATAGCTAAGTGTGTCAAAGATCCTCTCCTTTCTCCTCTCAATTCTACCTCCCTCTCTGCAACAATCAGAGAAAGGAAGTTTTAAAAGTTTTCAATAAGAATTTTGAAATTCAACATCCTTGTCTTAGGAGCACTGCATGTATGATGAATAAACACTTGGCTGCTTTGTTCTTTCAAAATCAAACTCTCTCCCTCCCTCCTTCCGTCTTCACAAGTGAACATTTATCACCCAGTGTCTTTAAAACATGTCCGCTTCAGGTGGCTGGTCACTTGATCAAATAAAAGATGACAGACTTTGCCAATTTCCTCTCCCTACTCTGAATTAATAAACCGAGCTCACAGAGCAGTAAAATTTTATTTCCACGAAGCAAATATAGATTGCTTTCTCTTTGAGTGCTGTTTTAAAGTCTTCACACTCTTACTTGTGACCCAAGCACCTACCTATATTCTTGCAGCGTTAATGCTGACAGGTCAAAAAATACACAATGCTGTGAGCCAGCTAGCCCGTGAACGCCTCATTTGCTGTCGGCCACATGAGTGCACACGGAGGCCAATATACAAGCCAGGTGACCCTCAGCTCATCCTCACAGACACAAAGGGGATCTGGGGATCTTCTCCACTCCTGGGATTCCCAAGGATCCAAACTCTTGACCCTGTGTGTAGTTTTTTCTCCAACTTGTTGGGTTTACCACTGGAGGCCTGAATTAGTTTCCTGGGACTTCTGTAACGTATTACCACAAATTTGGTGGCTTCAAACAACAGAAATTTATGCTCTCACAGCCTGGAGGCCAGAAGGTCAAAATCAAAGTGTCCACAGGCAGGGCCAAACACTTTCAAGCCTCTGGTGGTTGCTGGCCTTCCTTGGCTTGTGGCCACGTCATTCCAATCTCTCCCTCCATC
>NW_011493870.1:15158-15307 GCF_000754665.1 Bison bison bison | reverse complement strand
CAGTGCCTACGTCATGTGCAAGTACTTCAGAACAAGTGTGCACTCATGGGCGTGGACCTGTCTTATATCCTCTTTGGCCCCCAGGCATCCTAATGAGGAGGAGGTATTTAGTAGATACACAGTACAAAGGTTAGTTGATTGACTGTTTG
>NW_011493870.1:14411-15058 GCF_000754665.1 Bison bison bison | reverse complement strand
CCCATGTGGTGTCTAGCCTGCAGTCTCTGTGTTTTGCAGTCGGAATCCACACAGGCTTCCGAGTCTTGGTCCTCTCATCCAGTCTATGCAAGGTACTGGCAGCATTACCATCAAGCCATGGCGTGGATGCGCAGCCACCAGAGTGCCTATCAGAAGGCGGTGGAATCAGTCGTCACTTCCCCGTGGTACTACCCAGCCACTGATCTTGCCCAGAGCCCTGCCGCCAAGGGTGGCACAAGTCCTAAGTCCCGCTCCAAGTCTCCCTCGGCTTCTGGGGATGCCTGCCGCAGGCGTTCACGTCCCGGCAAGCCGGGACCACAACGACGCAGCACAGAAAAGCCAGCCCGGTTCGCAGAGGACAACGATAGCGAGTCCGACGACTGCGGCATAGTGTGCGACCTGAGCAACATGGTGATCACGGATGAACTGCGCCAGTACTTCGCGGAGACCGAGCAGCACCGGGAGGAGCTCCGTAAGTACAGCCCGCCCCGCCCTGGGCCTGTCTTCCTGCCCTCATGTACAAACTTCTAACCCCTTACTTGGGTCCAGGTAATAGTCAAACCGAATCCTAAGCCTGGAAAAAGCACTTGTGATGTGGTACCTCACTTACATTAGTTTTCCAGAGTTGTTTCAATATAGGACTTAAA
>NW_011493870.1:12687-13335 GCF_000754665.1 Bison bison bison | reverse complement strand
TCAAACTCATGTCCATCGAGTCAGTGATGCCATCCAGTTACCTCATCTTCTGTCGTCCCCTTTTCCTCCTGCCCCCAATCCCTCCCAGCATCAGAGTCTTTTCCAATGAGTCAACTCTTCACACGAGGTGGTCAAAGTACTGGAGTTTCAGCTTTAGCATCATTCCTTCCAAAAAACACCTAGGACTGATCTCCTTTAGAATTGACTGGTTGGATCTCCTTGCAGTCCAAGGGACCTAAAGAGTCTTCTCCAACACCACAGTTCAAAAGCATCAATTCTTCGGTAGGCAGTCTCAATATTGTTTTTATTGCATTCTAATCATATATATTTTACTTAGAATTTTATAGTAAACAGAGGCATAGAAACCAGGGGATGTGTGATTTCATTTACATCTTGATTGATCTGTATGTTCCTACTTACGGGTGGGTGAGCATTTATTGATGCCCCCTGAGTGCAAGGAGAGAAGGCAATGGCACCCAACTCCAATACTCTTGCCTGGAAAATCCCATGGATGGAGGAGCCTGGTGGGCTGCAGTCCATGGGGTAGCTAAGAGTCGGACACGACTGAGCGACTTCACTTTCACTTTTCACTTTCATTCACTGGAGAAGGAAATGGCAACCCACTCCGGTGTTCTTGCCTGGAGAATC
>NW_011493870.1:10075-11541 GCF_000754665.1 Bison bison bison | reverse complement strand
ATTACCTCTGCTAGAAATGCTCACGGAGGTTCGGCTACACACACAGCTGGTAGATGTTTGAATAAAGACATGAGGGACCTGCATCGTGTGAATATTTGGTTGAAGTTGTTTTGCTCTTCGAGCCACTAGAAGCTATTTATTCAATCAGGGCAAACCCAGCCCATCACATGAATCATTTAGAGAACATAGATTGTATCAGATATTACTAGCAAGGGAAAACGTAGATAAACTTGAAAGATTTAGCTTCTTCCGGATTACTCACCTGCACAAGAACTTACACATTTTACAGTTTAGTGTCATCTGAGTCTTATTTAATGTTTTCTTGGGATAAAATCCTTTAGCGTGGACAGCGTGTTCTTGTTTGTGATTACTGTTCTAGAGAATCTCTAATTTCACATATTTCCATGATAAATTTTTTTAATTAACTATGATAAAGAACTCTTGTGCAGGGGTAACGGGCATGCTTTTGATGGTTCTATATCACATTTCCTTAATGGTTATTTCTGTTATTTAAAACTTCACTGGTAATATTACTTAAGGGAAATTAGATGGTTGTGAAGTTTTAAAAGGTTGACTTGTGTTGTCAGGTATTTCTTAGGGAAAATAACTGTTAGGTTAATAAAGGCATCATTTTTAGTCATAAATAACAATGAACTGAGACTGTGAGGTCCTCATCCTAATACTTAAGAAGGAGGCCCCCTGAAACAAACACCACTGTTGTCTCACTGAGAACCAGTCCGATACTTTGGGGGTAGATGTCAGGTGCAAACAGGGACATTGTCTCAAAGAGCATAAACTGGTGTGGGAAGAGAAGACAAAAATCGAGTTTAAAAGGATACTAGAAGAGCTGTCTGGGGTGCGGGTCATGGGTAGCTTTGCAAGTGAGGGGAAGAGCCAGTGGGCTCAGCTGTCAGAGGAGTTCCACCAAGTGATTGTGGAGAAATGGAGTGTGCGCTCGGCTTTGAGGTACTGGATCTGTGTGTAGTGAGAGGGAAAGGAAAGGGGTCAGTGCATGCCTGTGCAGCACTCAAAGCACTGTTCTTACCGAAGGGCCCAGATGTGGTTCGTGTGCGTGTGATGGGCGTGTCTGCTCCACTCTTTGGTACCCACACCCACTCCCCACCGCCTTCCCCGAGCAGGAAGGTGTAGACTCTAGGCTTCCTAGTGAGCCTTCAGTCAGTCTGCTGGAACCCCAGCCCATCCTCCCTGGAAAACCTGGAGGGTATAGCGAAGTCTACGGCCCGGTGTCTAGTGAGCCATCCTGGTTTCGTCAGTGAGGTTCAAGTGTAGGAGCATGCTGGTGGAGCACAGTTCCACCGTGTGTGTGTCTCATCTAGTCCAGATGTTCAGATGGGCATCAACAAGTTTGTGAGAGGACATGTGTGAATGGCCCTAGAAAAATGGAAGGGAGGGCTGGAAATGCACTTTCATTCTAAAAGTAAGCTGCCCGGCTAGCTCAGTTGGTA
>NW_011493870.1:4625-9570 GCF_000754665.1 Bison bison bison | reverse complement strand
TTTTTTTTCCTTTATAGACTTGAAGTCTACATTTGTAGCATCATGTGAATGTGTAGATTGAGGTGAAAATATCAAGGTTATATAGCCTGAACCCAGATGGAGTCGAGTAGAGTTTCTCCCTGATGGTCTAATGCTGTGTTTCCTATTTTAGCTCTATGTGCATGTTAACCCTGGAATTAGTTTCCTAGTACTGTTGTAACAAATTACACAAACTGTGATTTAAAACTACAGAAGTTTCTTCTCTCACAGTTCTGGAGGCCAGAAGGACAAAGTTAAGGTGTCACCAGCGCCACACCTTGAAAGGAGCTGCGGCCTGCCTCCTCCAGCTCCTGGCAGCTCCTGGCTTTCAGTGGCTTGTGGCAACAAGGGCGCTGTCTCTGCTGCCATTTTCCCATGGTTTCCCCCGTGTCTGTATATGCCCTGTTCTGTCTCACAGAAGGATACTCTCATTGGATTTGAGATCCACCTAATCCAGAATCATCTCAATCTGTAGTTACATCCCCAAATTCCCTGAGCTTCTGAGGTTTTGGGTAGCTGGAAATTTGTAGGCGGTTTACCCCACTACAACCCTGTGTTAAAGGTGGAATCAACAAAGATACTCTGATTTGTTTTAAAGCAAGTTGCCTTGGGCAAATGTCCTGTACGAAAAAAGTGCTTAGTAACACTGAGTCCCACAACTGTTTTCAGGAAAAATGACTGACGTCTGCATGACAAGGGCCAGTTATATCTGAAGTGTGATATTTAGCTCCTCTGCTTGTCAGCCATCTGGTTGGCTGAGCCCTCACCTTGTTTTGACAGAAAGAAAAATGGCCAGTGATTGACATTCCTTTCCTTCACTGGGATGGAGGAAGCAATAAATAGAACCCAAAATAAGTGGATGACCTCAAATGAGTATTGATCCTGAGGTTTGCTTGGATCCCTGGGTCAGTGTGCCCTAAAGTACTTTCATGCGTCACCTGTAGCCTCCAGTCCAGCCAGTCTGAATGTGCTTGGTTTTAAGCTGACCAGGTTTCATGTCTGTATTAAGAGTCTAATGTTAGAACTTGGGTGTGTGTATGTAAGTAAAGGTAAAGCAACTCAAATGTGAGGGAACAAAATCAGACTACAACTCAGTAGTGCCTCTCCCCAGGGAGATTCAGAGGCCCTCCGGGAGAGGCTCTGCCCAGTGCCTTTTGAGAGGTGAGCATCTGTTTCTCTATCACTGGGTTGTCATTTTTCTCCAACAGCATCTGGAAGGGACAGTTGTTTACAAAGAATAATGTATGGCCTTTGCCTGAGCTTTCTGTTGACAACCACTTCTGACCACCTGCTTTGGGTCAGGCATTGCAGCCTCCCAAGGGCTGGGGAGATGGGGTGAGTAAAGGCCACAGTGCCCTCCCCGGGGTGGACTCCCACAGGTAGGCCGCTGGTGCCTGGGGCCCTGCTTCCTGTCTCTCTGATCTATGTTGGAGGGCAACTACCCGCTATGCAGGCTTCCTAAGTGACACTGGTGGTAAAGAATCCGCCTCCCAGTGCAGGAGACATAAGAGACGTGGGTTTGATCCCTGGGTCGGGAAGATCTCCCAGAGAAAGAAATGGCAACCCATTCCAGTATTCTTGCCTGGAGAATCCCATGGACAGAGGAGCCTGGTGGGTTACAGTCCCTAGGATCACAAAGAATCAGACACAAGTGAAGCGACTTAGCACGCACAATGTCCATGAGAGTCTTTGTCAGAAGGGCAGCAGAAAGAAGCATCATGATAATAGTCATGGTAAGTTACAAGGAAAACAAAGATGCAGAAGTAAAAAGGTTAAATTCACATATTCTTACGGCAGAGAGCAACACTAAAGACAGAGAAGGTTCCAGTGTTTTTTAAAACTTGTAAACTCAGAGACTGATTTCAACAGGAAGTTCAACATCTGTTGCGTCACTAAACCTGTCAGTGAGAATTATGGTAGTCTTAGGACAGGCTTGAGAGTGAAAGGCCCACAGTCTGGGAACCACTGCCCTCCACGTGCACAGGCTCTGCGGGACCGTGTGAAACTGTTTCCTCAGGGCCTGAGGACTATCAACATGTCCTAGGCTGTCACAGGCAGCAGGGGGGCTCTACTATCCCTGGTTTGGGTGGAGATGCCAAGCCTTCAGAAGAGAAGTCCCTGGCCATGGCGGTGGGGGTGAGGGGGCGGTTAGAATTGAAACACCCGTATACCCATATGAGAATTGAACATCTTAAATCCTGAAGTTTCAGATTTGCCAGAAAGACCAGAAATGAGAAACAAATGCTTGTTGACCTCCCATTCATTTGCATGTCAGGCCAATATTTTGGTTTAGTTCTGCCTTTTACACTAGGTCAATTCTGTCTTTTCTGTGGATAAGGTAACAGTTATATTGTATTTCTTTTGCTTGACAGTCATTTGGATTATCCACATACTACCTCCTTATATAAAAAGAAGCTGCAGGTACGCTAAGACAGAAATGGCCACATGCATTTTTAATGTTTCCAAGCTTATAAAACTCCTCTCCAGCTCCACGATGTGATTTATAAGTGAATGAGATTTGTGAGTGTCTGTACCTAGCCACATCAATAGCATAGGCACATAAATATCTCGCAGTTCACTTGTGCTCACTCTTGTGTTCCCTTCCATACTGAGCTTTCATTCTACTTTCTTTTTTTTAACCAAGGAAAAAATGATTTATATCATTGTTTTATTCCCTACAACCATCTTCAGTCCTTACTAAGTAGCATTTCTCTTGGTAGCAGCAGTGGCTACAAAGGTGTGCATTCTCTGTTCTTGACAGTCACTTACAAAAATCTGTAAGTTGGCTAAAATTTGACCTCAGGTTTTGTTGACATTTTTATGTTGTTTCTAGTTTACATAAGAATAAAAGTTATGCTACTAGGACTTATTACCGTAAAAACAGAGAGGGGAGGATAACCTGAGTAAATACGTGTTGCTTTACAAGAATCCATTTAGATGAGATGAGAGCATATAACCCACCATCATGAAGTTGAGCCTAAGCTGGCCTGGAGCGAAGGAAAAGCCCCATCCATCCAGAAGGAAGGTGGCCTGTGGGCTGCTGCAGGCAGCACAGAGGCCTTCCTGCCATCTGCAGAAGCATGCTTTCTCGGGCCTTTCCTACCTTTGGCCAGCCTTGAAACCCGTTCACCTTTCCTCACGTGTGATTTGTGTTGAGGAGGTGTGTGGGGATCGTTTCTCATCCTCAAGTTCTCTAGCTGCTAGCACTCACCCTTTTCCAGATGACCTCAAACCCATACCTCTTCCACAGAGGTGATTGTTTTTCCCCCGCCAGCTCACTTGTGGTGGGAATTACTACTACTGCAGCCCTGGACTTGGCAGGAAGTGTTTCCTTTCCCAGCTGGCCAGGTCCAGTGTTTGAACCCACGGGAGTACCACTGGCTATGCCTCATGGGGCAGCTTGTGGGCAGCCATGTGGACCCAGAGAAACCTGAGGGGCTGCATTTTTCTCCTCTGTTTTTCAGGCCCATTGCTGAACGTGGATAGTTTGGGGGTGCTGAGTGAGTGAGAGATGCTCTTCCTAAAGGAGATAGTGATCACTGCACATGGGTTACGCCTTAGAGTCTGAGAAGCTCCCAGCCAGCGGGTTAGGGCCAAGTGCCCTGACAGTTAGAAGGGGAAGGCAGAGGGAAGTGAGGGCCAGCTGAGACGACCTGGCTCACAGAGCATGTTGCCTGCTTCCCAGGGCGGCAGCATCAGCTGGATGCAGCACGCCTGAAAGACTACGTGAATGCTGACCACGGCCTGTACTGCGACAAGCGCGGCCGCTCCACACTGCCCCCAACCGAGCGGCCTGGAGAGCGGCGCCAGGCTGAGATGAAGCGCCTGTACGGGGCCAGCGCCGCCAAGATCCAGGCTATGGAGACAGCCATGCAGCTCAGCTTTGACAAGCACTGCGACCGCAAGCAGCCCAAGTACTGGCCCGTCATCCCGCTCAAGTTCTGAGCCCCGCCCCGGGGGTCCCCCTGCCTGCCTCTGCCTCTGGTTGCCTTTCACGGTCACCCTCTCCCCCTCTCCCATGGCTCTTCTCAGGGAAAGGGGGCTCAATGCCGACAACTTAGCATGTTCACCCAAGTCCCCTGGGGGTAGTGATAAGGCCAGCCACCTGGAAGTGGGCAGAACACGTCCTATTGTAAGAGAGGTTTTCTTTCAATATAAAACAATAATTTCATATCCATCCTATTGGTTTTGAATGTCAATAAGAGTGACCAGTTTATTAAAGTTCTTACTTGCAGATCCCGCCTAGTCGTTATGTTTCTCTTTTCTTCTTTCTTTAACCCAGCTGAGCTAGGCAAAGGCTTTCAGGGGCTCAGATGTCCTCTCCCACCCCAAGTCCTCTAGCCCCACTGTGAAGGATGCAAACCTGCTGGCCCAGGAGTACAGAGCTCACCAGAGTGCATGTGCTGTCAAGGGCCAGAGTTCCTAGTTCGGGCTTTCAGGCTGCATGGTCTGTGTCCCAACTCCTCATTTCTGCCCTTGCAGGAGGAAGACAGCCAGAGATAGTGAGTAAAGGCCTGGGCATCACCGCATGCCAATAAAACTTTATTGATGAAAACAGGCCAGGTTTGGCCTGTGGGTGGTAGCTTGCCAGCTCCTGCTCTAAAGGAATGGAATCCGTGTCTGATGTCCTTCTGGTTACCTGCTTTTCTCGACAGAGCTTGAAAGTCATCCAGAATTGAGAGCCAAGGACAGTGATTCCCAAACTTGCTCACCTCTGCAGTCTCCTTGGTGGTAGCAAAGGTGTCATTGAACTCTTACTACATATAGCGAATACTGTTTTGATAAGAGAATATATTTCAGGGAACAAAAACCTAAAAATGGATGTCTCAGTCCACTTATAAAAGCCAGCTGCCTTTTAAATAAGTTATTTTGGTGCGTTGCCAGGGTGAACTGCGCTGACCTGCGAAGATTAGCACATCCATCAAAG
>NW_011493870.1:0-3185 GCF_000754665.1 Bison bison bison | reverse complement strand
CCTGGAGAAGGAAATGGCAATCCAGTACTATTGCCTGGAAAATCCCATGGACAGAGGAGCCTGGTAGGCTACAGTCCATGGGGTTGCAAAGAGTCAGACATGACTTGACTTTATATAGGGCTTACCAGGGGCCACGTACTCTTCTAATGGCTCTACAAATACTGAATTTCTTGAGCAAGCAACCTATGACAAACCTGTGAAGTAGCTATTACAGGCACACAACCTGTTTTCCAAAACTCTTCAATCAGATGTGTTTCAGAATTCAGACATTGTGGTACTTTTGAAAAGTCAAATAGCATATTATGGAACTGGTCTCATTGGGCTGGGGCAGCAGCCTGTCATCAAACTCAGTTGTTGCAGTAAAATGAAGAATATTCTAAGCGGAATAACACCATAAATATTCCCAGTTCCATTCACCTCAGGTTTTGTCCTCATATCCTTATAGTCAAGTCAGGTTTGGCTGCCAAACAAATTATTTGAAAACAACGAAATATGACTTCCAGTTTCCAGAGCTTCAGAGGTTTCAGAAAAGTGGTGAAATATTATTTCCATTTTGCATATGAGGAAACCGAAGCACAGAAAATTAACCAGCTTAAGTTCATTCTCAGTTGGGGAAGAGAGGGTCAAACCTAAGTATTCTGACTCCTGAACTCCCTACTTTTAGGTGTTTTGCCCTGCTGAGTTCAGCCTCGACAGCCGTATTCACAACCTGTGTAAAGCACAGTGTATCCAGAGCATGGTGAAGAATCTGGAGCTGATTACAATGCTCAGCAAGATTCCAGTATGTTCCATGCTGGAGCACAGGGTTAGACTCTAGTCCTGCTGGAGAATGTGTGACTCTGGATAATGCACTTGTTCTTTATCTGAATTTTAGAATTGAGCCTGTAACCTCGAGAAGAGGGGACACAGTTGAGCTATTAAGGAAACAGACGGTCTATGGCTTGGCAATTTGGGGCAGGTGAGGAAAACTCTAGAATGGTTCAGGTTTCTGTCTTGGATGGTGGTTCTCATCACTGAGCTAAACAAAACATTGAGAAACAGATTTAGGAAGAAAGATAGTTAACTCCACTTGGGGCCACAGTGAGTTTGAAGAGCTCACAGGACATCCAGGGACACGGTGGCGGTCACCAGATACTTGGGCTTCAAACTCAGTGGAGAGAGTCGGCATCAAAAATACGAACTTCTGGGACTTCCCTGGTGGGTCCAGTGGTTAAGAATCTGCCTTGCAATGCAGGGGACATGGGTTCAATCCCTGGTCCAGGAAGTAAGATCCCACATGCCACAGAGCAACTAAGCCCATGTACCGTAACTACTGAGCCCACACACCTAGAACCCATGCTCCGCAACAAGAGATGCCATGGCAATGAGAGGTCCTCACACCACAATGAAGAGTAGCCCCCACTCCACAACTAGAGAAAGCCCGTGTGCAGCAACGAAAGAAGCTGTGCACTGCAACAAGTGTAACCCCCAAATATAAATATTAAAATTAATTTAAACAAAACATTAATATTTAAAAAAATACAGACTTCTGAGTCCTCAGCCTTAGGAATATGGAAAGGGAGACCACATATAGACTCTTAGGAATGGACCACTGACAGTGGGGCCCTGAAGACAATGACTCTAACCCACAGATACAGAAGAGTCTGAAGGGAACTGAGAGAAATGGCAAAGACAAAAAGGGAGAAAATCAGGAGCTAGAGGTGTCTCTAAAGAAGAAATTACCACTGGAAAAGCTGGACAATACGCCTTCTATTGTGATGCTTTAGGAAGTTGACTTCCCCACCAATGAAGTATTTTTTAAAATATATGTGTATATATATAATTAAGATAAATATAGATAAATTGAGTTATGTATCAAACATACTGGAAATATTTTGCAAGTATGAAAACAATCTCATAAAGACTCTACATCTAATTTCCAATTTATAGGAAGTTCAAAGACTAGACTAACATAAGACTCTGTGAAGACAATGAACCAAATCCAGAATTGTGAAATTTAATAAGACAGAAAACCCAGTTTCTTCAGCAAATGGACTTTTATAAAGTGTGAGTTGGAGAAGGGGTCATGGTGCACAAGGAACTGTCAATAAAATATTTTTAAAGTTCTGATCTGTTGAAGACACAACTCCACAGTTGAACTCATATGATGTCTGGGGTTTCCTTTAAAGAATGTGTCCCAGTGGCAGAGCATGTGAGAGAGAACACAGTGGGCAAAATGCTGACAATTGTTGAAGTAGGGTGATGGATACATGGAAGTTCATAATGCTCTTTTCTGTAGCTTTATGTTTGAAAATTCCATAATAAATTTTTAGAAAATGAAATGGAATTTGAAGGAAAGAGATTAACAGTATTGTCACAGAAAGTTCTGGTAAATTAAGAATAGACAAATAGAGTTTGGCTTAACAATCTAGAAACCACCGTAACCTAAAGGGCCTTAAAGCAATTTCAGTGGAAAGGTGGGGAAGAATACCAGTTTATATCAAAAGCTAAGATCTTGGGGTTGGGGGAAGACTGCAGCATGTCAAAGGGACATGGGAGCCAGTCTGAAAGATCTCCCAGTGGCCAAATGGAACAATTTAAGCAACAAAATCTATAACAGAGAATTGGATTATAACCCAAAGTATAAAAGAGATATACACGACTTCATACTGATAAGTGATTGTATAATAAAGGAAGAGAAGAGACAAATCTTCCAGAAGAATTCTAAATAATGGCTGTAGATTCTGCCCCTTCTAGAGGTCTGACCTTACTCTTCCTCCCCTCCCCTTCCTGACCTTCTCCCTCCCCAAAGAACAGGGAAGAGAAAAGGGGAAATAACAACTTTCAGTGGAAAAGCTTCACTGACACCACATTATGCACACGCTCAAGGTCAGCATCACGGGTGGTAAGTTCTTCGGGTACCATGTTACCATGTGCTACTACCTGATGTCTCAGAACCTGTAACCCCAGTCTCACCATGAGAAAACATCAGATAAAGTGAAATTGGTGGACATTCTAGAAAATACCCAACTAGTCCTCTTCAAAGCCCTCAAGGTCGTGAAAAGCAAAGAAAGATGAAAACTCAGAGGAGACCAAAGAGACATGAAGACGAATTGCATCATGGGATTCTGGTTGGATCTTGGAGCAGAAAAGGGGCATTATGTGGGGAAGATGGTGAAATCCACATCAAGTATGCATCAGCGTTC
>NW_011493869.1:15916-16298 GCF_000754665.1 Bison bison bison | reverse complement strand
TGCCAAATATCAAAATGAATCCATCACAGGTATACATGTGCTCCCCATCCTGAACCCTGCTCCCTCCTCTCTCCCCATACCATCCCTCTGGGTCATCCCAGTGCACGAGCCCCAAGCATCCAGTATCATGCATTGAACCTGGGCTGGCATCTCGTTTCATACTAAATGAAACCACATTTTTAGAAGGCCAAAATACTGTGGATCCATACACAAAGGTGACAAATTAATTTTTTTTGCATTCTGTGCATAATATCACAAAAGAATAGTTAAAACAGAGAATTCTGAATAAGATTATAGTTTTAGAGATAAAAAACAACTAAGTAAATGCAATACTAAAACAACACACCATATATAAAAGGTTGATCTATAAAACAATTCAAAT
>NW_011493869.1:11243-11791 GCF_000754665.1 Bison bison bison | reverse complement strand
AAATTCTCCAAGTCAGGCTTCAGCAATATGTGAACTGTGAACTTCCCGATGTTCATGCTGGTTTTAGAAAAGGTAAAGGAACAAGAGATCAAATTGCCAACATCTGCTGGATCAACAAAAAAGTAAGAGAGTTCCAGAAAAACATCTATTTCTGCTTTATTCACTATGCCAAAGCCTTTGACTGTGTGGATTACAATAAACTGTAGAAAATTCTGAAAGAAATGGGAATACCAGACCACTTGACCTGCCTCTTGAGAAACCTGTATGCAGGTCAGGAAGCAACATTTAGAACTGGACATGGAACAACAGACTGGTTCCAAATAGGAAAAGGCTATATATTGTTACCCTGCTTATTTAACTTATATGCAGAGTACATCATGAGAAACGCTGAGCTGGAAGAAGCACAAGCTGGAATCAAGATTGCCCGGAGAAATACCAATAACCTCAGATATGCCAATGACACCACCCTTATGGCGGAAAGTGGAGAAGAACTGAAGAGCCTCTTGATGAAAGTGAAAGAAGAGAGTGAAAAAGTTGGCTTAAAGCTC
>NW_011493869.1:10767-11143 GCF_000754665.1 Bison bison bison | reverse complement strand
TGACAAGCTCTAACACAAAAATTATTGTACCCTAATGACATTTATTTGGTGGTTAAATATGAAATTAAGGTTCATAACCCATAAGCAAATTAGGATATACCATGTTTTAAACATTATTAGCCTTTCAATAACATTTGAGGCCATATAATTTACAAGAAAATAATATAAATAAATGAACACGAATTAAAGCATGCTAAAAGGATAAAATTTAAATGCCTGTAACATAAAATTTAATGAAATTTGAAAAAAACTGGATATATATGTTTAATCAAAAAATAAGTAGACAACAGCACCTGAGTTTATCCGTGACTAAGCTCCACTAGAACAAAGCTAGTGGAGGTGATGGAATTCCAGTTGAGCTATTTCAAATCCTGAA
>NW_011493869.1:8453-9846 GCF_000754665.1 Bison bison bison | reverse complement strand
CTGATACGGAGAGCTGACTCATTTGAAAAGACCCTGATGCTGGGAAAGATTGAGGGCAGGAGGAGAAGGGGACGACAGAGGATAAGATGGTTAGATGGCATCAATGACTTGATGGACATGGGTTTGGGTGGACTCCAGGAGTTGGTGATGGACAGGGAGGCCTGGTGTGCTGCAGTTCATGGGGTCGCAAAGAGTCAGACACGACTGAGCAACTGAGCTGAAGCTCTAATCAAAACTACAGAATAAAAATTATTGTTCATTCACCTTAATAAAAATGCTATCCTATTAATTAGGAGAATGTTGATCTTTGAAACAGAAAAACCTGTCAGCATCAGCAAGACATAACAAAACTATAGTGACAGCTGGCCCCATAGCATTTAATAACTCAGTTAATTCCTTACAAAATTATGACACAAAAATTAATGTTTATCTTCATGTTTTCTTAGTTATTAGAGCTTACTATTAGGAATAAATGGATGATTAATATAGTACTCTGTAGTAAAATCTCAAGTCTATCATAGATTTTTGGTGCCAGAATTAATCAGAGAACATTTCATCCAATCTTTTCATTTTAGAGAACAGAAAATTGTGGCAAAAATCACTTTTCCAAGATCACACAGAAAAGTTAGAACTAGAAGTCAGATATTCTTATGCCCATTATCCCCAAATTCCATCCATTACACCACATTGTCTCCATGAAGATTATGAGTGTTGGGGGATCTTCTAGTTCAGGAAGGGTTTAAAAGATACGTAAAAAACATAAATTTTTTAATATCTTCACTTTCTTTATTCCTCATTGCTAAGACATGGGTGTATCTTTTTTTTCTTCTCCCAGCTATCCCTTAGTTAAGTCAATCTGTACAGACTACAATGTTCACATTTAAACCTATTATTTAAGTATTATTAATGTTAACACTATCAAACTGTCTACTTCTATTTTATTTGAAAAACTGTTAAAATCTAAATCAGTCTAGACACTGTGCAAATAGATACTTCTATTTTTAAAGCAATTTCTTAATCATCTGAGCAGCCCCCTTTTTTCCACTTTGAATAGGTTTTAATGAATAGGACCACTACATTGGATGGCAATTTAAAACAATAATCAAATATTGAGGATAGAGATTTCTGTTGTCACCAATTTTTGAGACATGATTCACTTTGACTAATAAATAATTGGTCAAAATTAAAATATTCTCAAAAACTTATCACAGTTTACATGAAACATAACAATTGACAGTGCTGTATTTATAACACACCCTATGCTGGGTGTGTTGATATTTATATTTATTTTCTCTTAAGGTTTCAGAGTTAGCCCATTTTTTGGCCTTTCTTTGAAACTTGGAGGAAGACTGTGAGTCTGTCTTTCTAAAGCTGGCACTCCTGGTTTCTACAA
>NW_011493869.1:6238-7741 GCF_000754665.1 Bison bison bison | reverse complement strand
CCCTAGTTAACACTATATATGCTGAAGTAATCAGGGAGAATTATTCAAATGCATCAAAGATTTCAAGGGCATTAATTACACTGAGTGAAGAAAGACAATTTCAAAAGATTATACACTTCATGATTCCATCTCAAAATAACAGAATTACATAGATGGAAATCAGATTAACAGTTGCCACAGGTTAAGAATAGCGATATGAAAGGAAGTGTGCATACAGGTAGCACAAGGGAACCTTGTGGTAATGAAACAGTTCAATATATTGGTTGTTGTGGTAGCTATACAAAGCTACCCATGATACAAATTTTGCACAGAACTATACTTACACACACACAACCACACATACACACAAATGAAGGAGTGCATGTAAAACTGATGAAATCTGAATAAATCATCAGTTTCCTGGTTATGACACTGTACTATAATTATGAAAGATTGATACCATTGGAGGGAAATTAGTGAAAGACATCCAAGACCTCCTGTATATTTTCTTTCAACTTCCTGTGAATTTATAATTATTTCAAAATAAACAAAAGAGGGGGCAAAAGTTAGGTTCATTGATGGATAAATAGATAGGATATATAAAGTAAAGTATGCAATAAAGCAAATATAGTACAATGTTAACAGTAGAAATTCCTCAGTATATTTAACATTTTTTCATAAAAAAATACTGGGAGAAAATGTTGAAGAAAAAAATTCACAGACACCTACAGGTTCAGGATAGAAATATGCTAACTGTAGAAAGACAAAAGTAAATGTCCCAATTAACCTTAGCAAACTCACAATAAATACTTCATTCGAACAGATCGATCCTCAAATTAAATATTATTAGTGATATTACTCGGAGAAGGCAATGGCACCCCACTCCAATACTCTTGCCTGGAAAATCCCATGGACGGAGGAGCCTGGTGGGCTGCCGTCTCTGGGGTCGCACAGAGTCGGACACGACTGAAGCGACTGAGCAGCAGCAGCAGTGATATTAGTGCTGTTCCTCCTTACCACATCTTTGAAAATTTGACCCATTCTTCAAATCTGAGTTCAAATACTACCTGTTCTTTTAAGTCTTCCTCCAATATTTGGATAACTGGCTCACCTACTATTTATTACACAGACTCGTTTTAGTTTTACATCTTTCTCCTGGTATTCTTTTTTTTAAAAAAATGATGACTTATCTATGTCTATCTTGCTCATTGGACTGCAATCTCCTAGGACGATGTTCCTTATCATGGTTAGTCATGCCATTCCTGAGACCAACTAGAAAATGTTGTACACTGTAATAGATTCCCAACTATTGCTGAATAAATTGGAATCCTCTAAATTCATGGGAGCAGGGTAGGCTTTTTAAGAGCTCATAAAAATTGTCACCTGAATTAAGTTGGATGTATTAGGAGAATAGATAAATTTAGCATGCTTTGTATACAGGCAAGCAAATTCTTAAGGAATGCCACTTATCATTGACTCACACCCAAACTTATCCTGGAAATCAGTGCTTTTAACATAGTGCTT
>NW_011493869.1:4925-6138 GCF_000754665.1 Bison bison bison | reverse complement strand
ATTCCCTGAATATTTTTTTCTGACTAAGTATTTTTACCAACAAAGTCCAATTTTTATTTATTTTTTTATTTAAGTATAGTTGACAATGTCCAATTGTTAGATGAGTTCATTCCCTAACAAATTTATCCTTTTTTACATCTAAAAGTATAATCAGTCCAAGAAATACCCTGAGTGAAGAAAATATGAACAACAAATTTTATTCCTCCCAACAGTTGAGAGACTGGCATCTTGCCTGAAGTGCAGAATTCTCAAGGCTTTTCTGGATATAAACATGAGAAAAGGGACATGAACCTTCTTGAGTATTAGCCATATGTTGCCATCTCTAATTAAGAGCTAATCAATACATATTACTTATTAAAATAGTTATTAACAGTTCTAAGCATGAGAATTATAATTCTCATAGAAACCCTCATATGTGTCAAGTGAGATTTGGGGAGATGAAAATGAGTATCTGAAATCAAACATGCAGATTTCACTAGGGAAGCTGTTTTGTCATGGAAATCAGTTTTACAAAGTTTGATTATTCCAACAGTCTAGAATTTGCAAATGAGAATACTCCATGTAACTAATCACAATTTATTATTCTCACACTCTAATCCTAATGAGAGTTTTTTCGACTAACCTGATAACCAAAACATTGAATTGATATCAAAGCAACTATTATATTATGTTTTGAATACAAGTTCACGATCTTATACGCAATTCAAAAATCTAAGTTCTCAAAATTTAAAATTTTGTAAGGTGGTACCAAAGTTTACTTGGCAGCAATATCTAACCTGAACTGCTTATTCCTCTTACATGTAAATGTTCGTATGTTCTGCTGGAAACACAATAGTAACTGCAATCTCCTTTACAAAAATGTTAAAATAAATTTTAAGTGTCCTTGGTTAACTGACAGGTTTTATTGACTTAAAAAATACAATATGAGCAACAAGTGTACATTTATTACACAACTATTTTTTAAAGAACTGCCATAATGATAAATATTTTTAATTTTTTGAGGGGGTATCATTGACCCACACCCTTATTGTCCTAGTGCTCTATCTCATCAGGGTAGAGTAATCCATGTACTTTCTAGATTTTTTTCTTTTTTTCTTTTGTTAATGTTAAAAATGGAAACATCTGTTCATGTTATTAGAAAAAAAAATGATGAGCATCAGCAATAGGTTTCAATAAAGTAAATTTAAATTTTTCAGAGGATTTCATAGACACA
>NW_011493869.1:0-4320 GCF_000754665.1 Bison bison bison | reverse complement strand
CTACAGATTTCTGATCATCATCTCCTATATCAGAAGAAGATGAGGAAGTAATGTCAGCCTGCTTCCTTTTAGTGCTTGTTCTCAAGGAGTTTCTCATTTTCTCCTTTATACTGCCTGCCTTCTTTTTAGCTAAAGCTCTTTGTTTCTTCAGGTTTTTATTATCTTCAGAACTTTCCTCAACATCAGAAGATGAGCCACTTTGTACTTCCTTGCTATTTCTATTTGAATTTAAATTCCTTCTTTCCCTTAATTCTATTCCTTTTGGTCTCTTATCAGAAAAATCACAATCATCTTCTTTCATGGAATATTTTTCTGTATCAGATGATGAACAATCCTGTCTCTTCCCTGAACTCTTTTCAGGCAAGTTGAACCGTTTCTTCTCTCTACTGGATGTTCCATTCTTACTCCTCTTATCTTCTGAAGAGTCACAACTTTCTCTTTTCCCTGGTAACTTCTCAGAATTATCAGATAATTCACCCTTCTTTTTAGAAGCTTTATCTTTAATTTTTTTGCATTTCTTTTCCCCATCAGCTGAGCTCTTATTTTGTTTTATGCTTTTAGGAAAGTCACAAATTTCTTCTCCCTCAGGTAATTTCTCAGTAGTATCAGATGATGATTCATACTCTTGTTCCATCACTTTTTTATTCAAGTCTGCAGTTTTCTTTTCTTTTTCTTCAATTTCCTTTTTGCTCTGCTCGTTATCATCTTCAGAGGATTCATCACTCTGTTCTTTCTCTGAGAACTTCTCAGCAACATCACATAAGCCACCCAGTATTTTCTGACACATTCTGGTTCGCTGGTGCTTACTCTTTCCTTTAGATTCAGCAACCTTTTTATCTTCTGGAGAATTAAAACTCTCCTCTTTCCCAGAACAAAGCTTATCAGCACTCTCTGAGGAAACATTGGGCTGCTGCTTCTTAGAGAGGCGATCTCTCAATTCCATGATGGTCTTGTCTTTATCAACTGTGCCTTCTGCTGAAGAGAAATTCTCTCTCTCTTGTTTCCTTTCAACATCATCAGATGATCCTTCCTGTGCAGTCCTCAAACTTTTATGACCTTGATTATCCATTCCTTGTTTGCTGTGTTTTTCATCTTCAGAAGAATCATAATATTCTTTATTTGGAACTCTTTTTTTGGTTGTTCTGGCAGTCCCAATTTTACTCATTCTCTTTATCTCTTTTTCTAATTCTGAGTCATAATTAGAAGATTCAGACTGGTTTTGCCGTTTCTTTTTAGAAATTATAGCCTTTTTAACTGATTTACCTTTCTTAATATCAAAATCTGAGCCAGAAGTAGAACTTTTTCGTTTCCTTTTTCTTTTATCATCTTTCCCTCTTTGAATCTCTGAATAAAAAGTCTTCTTGTTATTTGTATGAGGTTCATTAATATCAGTATCTGAAGAACTGTGACTCATACTGGGCATGTCTTTGAGGATTGTCAGCATTTCGTCAGAATCTGAAATGTGATCCACAATCTCTGACTGCTTAGATTTAGGCAATTTATTAGGTTTAGGATTATCTATAGCACTGTCAGAAGAATTCCGCTTATCCTTTTTTCTCATTGGAACCGAAAGTTTTTGTTGCTCCTTAACTGTTTCATTATTTTCTTCATCTGAATTAGATGTTGTACGGTTGGTTTCTGTCTGTCGCCTCAAAGGTGTAGTCTTTACACGCGGGGATCTTCGAAGATCAGATTCTTCTGAAAGTAACGGAACTTCACTTTTAGCCAAATGCTCATTATCATTCTTTTCCTGTCCAAGTTCACAGTTCTCTGGCTTAGGGTTCAGACAAGAACTTTTATAGCTATCTTTATCTTGTGGAACTTCCTGACAATCAGCACCTTTAATTGGGGAAATAGAAAGGGAAACAGGGGTGAGTTTAACATATAATTCTTTTGTTACTTTAGCTGTTGTTTTTGATTTAATACCTCCTCTGTTGTCTTTTGAAGTAATATTTAATTTTACAGAAGTCTCCAGTTCTTGTTCAGTTCCACTGTTGCCATCTCCCTGATACTCTGCTGAACTCTGAACTTCCATAGCAGTCTCAAGATTTTCAAAAATGTCTTCTGGAACTGAGGAAGGAACAGACACAATATCCATGTCTAAGTCTTCGGCAGTGTTACTAGGTTCATACTGAGGTTCTTTTTTATCAGATTTCTTATGTTCAGTACTGTCATTTTTATGTGCTCTTTGTTCCTCTACTGCAACACTCTGACCTATATGCTCACTATCCACCTGCTTTCTTGACAGTTTACCTTCTGATTTTGAAATATCCTTCCTTTCCAAAACACAAGGTTTTTCTCCTTTTCTTACTTTTGTTTCAGACTTAGCATCTATGACTTTATGCTCTTTGGTATTTTTCTCTTTGTTTACAGCATCCAAAGCTTGAATCTCTGAATTCAAATCTTCTTCTAATGCAAGATGAGCTTTCTTGATATCAGCCAACACAGACTTAAAAGCCTTAAGCTGACGTAACTTTGTAGCAGAATTGATTTCTGAATTATCTGTTGCCTGCTTCAAAAATTTAACGTAACTGGAATTCATGTTGGCAGTAGTCTCAATCAGTTTTTTTGCCTTCTTAATCATGTCCTTGGGCACAATTAGTGCTGAATAAGAGTAGGTTACAGAACCAGAATATGAATCATCTAACTTCTTTTCTTCTCCATTACAATTTGAACTGTTTTTCTTTGGAGAAAATCTGGGTGCATGCTCATATACTTTACTAGTCTTTTCATTGTCAACTTTTATCTTCTTCTTATTTTGTTGCAACAACTGTTCTAAGTTTTCAAATACGCTGTTACACGCCGTGACCAAGTCCAACAAAGGCTCTGGGTGACAAATGTAGCAATACCATTGGTTGTTTTCATCCATTATTGTAGACAGCTCCTTTCGACCAAGGTTGCGAAGAATGCACTTCTTACAGAAGGCATTATGGCAAAAGTCACAACAAATTAAGTTTCCACCTTCTGCACACCATCTGCAATTATTTAAAGATTAAAATATTATTCAAAAATGAAACTCATTTTAAATCTTTATAGTACTAAACCAATTAAAATTTCTTGCCAACAATTTAATAGCAAAGTAATTTAGGTCATTTACTTATTCTTTGTTAGAGAATTAAGATATAAATCAAGGGCTATGTGGAAAAGAAAACCTTCCATTAAAGATATCAATGATGATACCACAAAAAAAAAAAAAAAGATTTAATAACAGACTATATAAGAATTTTCCCTCAAGTAGACAACACTGAATTTTAGTTCATCTTGATTTATTACCTACCTACACTGTTCATCCATTCCATCTGAGTCACGACTAATATCATCACTCATGTAATATTTAAAGCAATTCTATTAAAAAAAAGAGAGAGAAAGGGGAAATTTACTCAAAATTTTTAACATTCTTAAAGGAGAAAAACTTCATTTTTTTAAGTCATTAAAAAAGTAAAGGGAATGTATCTATATATGTGTGTGTATGTGTGTTTTAGAGAATCAAAGCAAAAACACTGTGCCACCCCAACTAGTACTTTAGAGACACAAGAATAGCTCAAGAAATTAAAACAGATTTCCATATCATCAAGTACCACTGTTCCGTATATAAAAATTGATAGAAGATTTTGGTAAGGCAAATTTCTGATCTCATATGGCTAGCTACCAAGGATCTACATAAAAATGTATTAGATTTGTTGTTACTTAATACTAATTTAATAGTCATCATATATAAACAGCTACTGTGTGTAGAACTGAGCAATAGTATCCTTTTCTGCCCTATGTTATCTTTAAATCTCCAACACCTACTGTGTAAGATAGGCAGTATTACTGCCCAATTTGAGAGACAAGGCTTTGGTTCATTAATATGTAAATAAATCTCCAAAAGTCATACAATTACAAAGGCAAAACTGATATTCAAATCCAAATCTGTCTGACTTTAAATTCCTTCTCACTGGAACTAAAGAAAAGGGAAGGTTCCATGACCACTGATGACAACTACTGATTACTGACCTGGACTCAATAGATTGGCCTTTGAAAAAAAACAATTACATATACAAGAAAAAAGGAATGCACATTACAAATCCAATAGATGCAAAATTCAGCTGTCACAATTTAAAACTAGAAGCCTGACTGAACTGAATTCAAGAAAAGGAAGGACACAAATTACTGCCTCTTAGGCAGTAAATTTAGCTTAAGTTGGTCTGCTGCTGCTAAGTCACTTCAGTCATCTCCAACTCTGTACGACCCCATAGATGGCAGTCCACCAGGCTCCCCCGTCCCTGGGATTCTCCAGACAAGAACACTGGAGTGGGCTGCTATTTCCTTCTCCAATGC
>NW_011493868.1:22100-22938 GCF_000754665.1 Bison bison bison | reverse complement strand
GTGAGCTACAGTCTGTGGAGTTGCAAAGAGTTGGACCCAACTGAACAACTAACACTTTTACTTTCAGGACTCAGCCACAGTTTCTAGTTCCCAGGGATCTTCTGCTTTTACCACAGCATCTATACTCATCAAGGTAGGTGACACTAGATGTACATGGCAGGTTGCTTTGGACTTTCTAGCACCCCCAGGATAATCTCCACTGCATTCTGAAGTGTCTAGAAGTGAGGAAAAGAGGGAGTCTTCCTTAGTTCAAAGCCCAAGACCAGTTTGGTCACTTTCTGTGGAATCCCAAATGTATCTTATGTGCCAGGAAGTTCTGTCCTTTGGTACATGGTCCAGGTCCCAGGTGGAAATAGTCTGGGGCCAGTGACTTGGGAGAACTGTGCCTGTCAGCAAGGAAGCAGACAACAATGAGAGCAGGAAGAAGTGATGGGATTTTCAAGGGGTTCTGAAACAATTCCTTGTGTATCTTGTTTTACTCTTCCTGGGGACTCCTATTTGTGCCTGAGCAAATAATTGAGGCAAAGCCCAGGAGGTCTCATATTAGTCCTTCCCATGTGGCCAGCCTGAGAATGACAGATGGTGGGTACCCCAGGCCAGTGCAGGGAGGGTGTGTCTGCAGGCAGAGGATGTGTCTGCAGGCGCAAAAAGAGGCACAAGGCCATTACACCTAGGGTGTGTATCATGGTGTGGGCTTTGATATCTGTCCTCTGTTTTCTGTTTCTGCCCAGTGTTGAGCAGCTCCCATAAGGTTCTTCCCACCTGAGTCTCCAATTCCTATCTCCCACACCAACTCCAAGATCCTTAGGCTGGGTCCTGCCACCACCTCCCCAGCCTG
>NW_011493868.1:21131-21562 GCF_000754665.1 Bison bison bison | reverse complement strand
TCAAGAGGGAGGGGACATAGGTATACCTGTGGCTAATTCATGTTGATGTATGGCAGAAACCAATGCAATATTGTAAAGCAATTATCCTTCAATTAAAAATAAAATCGTTATGAATATTCCAAAAAAAAAGAACAGTGACAGTTCAGGGGTTAGCAAACATTGTAGGCGAGCTAAGCCCTTTTGGGGGAGGGGGCAAGGTTGGTGATGGTCATCCCGTCAGATGTTCAGACCAGAGATGGCAGCTAGGAACTGTTTCCCAAAGAGTCCCTCAGGGTCACATTGGAGAGAATGGAGCATGACAATGGGAGCAGTCCCTACAACTAAACCACTTTGTGAAGTTGCTCAGTCGTGTCCGACTCTTTGTGACCCTATGGACTGTAGTCTGCCAGCCTCCTCTGTCCATGGGATTTTCCAGGCAAGAATACTGGAGT
>NW_011493868.1:16880-18604 GCF_000754665.1 Bison bison bison | reverse complement strand
TATTTTTTTCTCACTTACATGACACAGTTACCCTAAGAGACTGCAAGCTTTTCTAAGAAGATGCTCTAAGAAACTGTCAGTCAATACCTTCTGTGATACTGGACTGTTCAAACTTCAATGGAAATAGGCACAAAGAATTCTGTTCCAGGACATTGCCACAAATCTGTTTAAAAAGACCAAATGCCAGAAACTTGCAAGGAATCAATTTTACTGGCATTTTTAGGACAATCATGGGAATTGATCCTCCCCACTGGGAGGATAAGGAAGGGCCTAGGGCCCTGAGGCAGGCCTGTCTGTTTCCTGTAGCTGTTCTTGTTCAGGTGGGTTCAAACCACTTCTCCCCAAGGGCCTGTAACTAAGGGTCTACAACCAGGTGGCTCTTTTAGATAACAATAACAGCAACGCACATTTATGAATCACTTTAGCAATCACCTTGCTAAACACTTTATGTGCCATAATTCAGTTATACCTTTCAACAAACCTATGAGGTCAGCGCTGCTGTTATCATGCAGATAAGGAAACTGAGGCACAGAAATGTTAAGTGCTTTACTCCAAATCACACAGCCAGGAACTAGAGGAAGTAGCCTTCAGGGCTCCAGAGCTTGTCCTCTCAACCACTTTGCTGCTACTTAGTCCTTTATCATCCATTTTATGAATTAGCTCTTGGGAACAGACTCGTAACATTATTAGGGGTTATAGCTGTATGCTAAGTCTCTTCAGTCATGTCTGACTCTTAGTGACCCCACGGACTGTAGCCCACCAGGCTCCTCTGTCCACGGGATTCTCCAGGCAAGAATACTGAAGTGGATAGCCATGCCCTCCTCCAGGGGATCTTCCTTACCCAGGGATTGAACCCAGATCTCCTGCACTGCAGACAGATTCTTTACTGTCTGAGCCACCACGAAAGCCCATGAATACTGGAGTGGGTAGTTTATCCCTTCTCCAGGGGCTCTTCCTGACCCAGGAATCAATAGGGAACAGATAGGGAAAGAAGGAAAGGTGACATCATCCACCAATCATGTGTCTTCAGCCTACCCAGTCAGCCTCAGGAGCTCACTCTCTGTTGTTGAACAACAAGCATTGTCCAATTCTTAATGAGGACAGGTCTTGGAGTGCTAACGCTTGTCTGGCAACAGCATTTCAGCTTACCATCTGAAAGTCTGGGATGGGTTTTCTCATAAGGCAGCATCATGATCATTTTTCAAAGTGGAGAAATGTTTGGAGCTGAACAAGAACAAGATGAACAAACACACCTTTGGAAAGAGAGGCGAAGGATGTGAATTTGCAGACCATTTATCAAAGAAGAAATACAAAAGGCCAAGAAGTCTGAAAAAAGGGCTCAACTCAGAAGAATATACAAAGCAAAAATAATAGTAATAGTAAACATTTCTGAGTGTGCAAGAAGTAAACTCTATAGGAAGAAGTCTCCATTTGGCTATATATACATATATGTCTCAAAATTCTAAAAATTCACTAGATTTTTTTGACCCAGAAATTTTACCTTTTAGAATTTGTTATAGGAATTAATTACTGATATGCATAAAAGTCTAACCACAAGGAGGTTCAACATAGCACTGTTTTTAATAACATAAAGTGTAAAAAGCCCTAGTTGTCCCACCACAGTGATTTAGTTAAATACATTAGGATTGACTGATGCAATTGTACACCATGAAACCGCTAAAAATCAAATTGTGGGGAATAGTTAATGTGGAAAAATCTTCCCG
>NW_011493868.1:16461-16780 GCF_000754665.1 Bison bison bison | reverse complement strand
ATTCTTGAGTTCATTTTCCACATCTCCATCTTTCTTTCCTCTTGCATTGAGTTGATCAACAAAATAAGTCTCCAGCTAAATTGATTTGCATCCTTCCTGCTCAGCTTTGTTCTCAATGATCTTTCTCTTGGATGAGGAGAACTGGTCTGCATCACCTGGCCATTCTGCACACTGCTTTCCAGAAGATCTTTGCAAAATCCTGGCCTCATCTTGTCCCCACCCTACGTAACACTCACCATTGCCTGCTACAGAACTCCTGTAGGTAGAAGCCTTTCAATTTTTCAACATTCAAAATGCTTTAAAAATGATAATAAAATTT
>NW_011493868.1:13927-15464 GCF_000754665.1 Bison bison bison | reverse complement strand
CGTGTCTGACTCTTGGCAACCCCATGGACTATAGCCCGCCAGGCTCCTCTGTCCATGGGATTTTTCCAAGCAAGAATGCTGGAGTGGCTTGCCATTTCCTCCTCCAGTGAATCTTTCCAATGCAGGGCTCAAGCCTGCATCTCCTGTGTCTCCTGCTTGGCAGGCATTTTCTTTACCCCTGAGCCACCTGGGAAACCCATATATATGTCTCCACATAATATATATGCACTACCATACATAAAATAGATCACTAATAAGGATCTGCTGTGTAGCACAAGGAACTCTACTCAGTATTCTGTAATAACCTATATGGGAAAAAAATCTAAAAAAGAATTAATATATGTGTATAGATACTGATTCACTTTTCTATATACCTGAAACTAACATTACATTGTAAATCAGCTACACTCCAATACAAATTTTAAAAAAACAGTCTACTAGGAAAAGTTCATTTCAACTCCCTGTGATATCTACCATCTCACAAAAGAAATTCAACATTTTTATTGGTATTTTCTGTTTGTTATTTCTGTTTAGTAACTTAGTGGAATACTCAAGTTTTGGTTAATGTAGACTGAAAATAAAATTATTGTCAGTTAATGCCTTCTGCCTGGTCACCAAATCTTACAAGTCAAGGGCATAAGAGAAGAGGTCTATTACAAAGTGTCTTTGATATTGAGAAAGTTGGAGACCACTGGCTCACAGGTTAGGGTCCCAATTCCTTGGTATGGCATTCAAGGCCCCCTGCCCCTTGCAATCTCCTCCTGTGCCATGCCTCCACATGGGCCCCATGCTCCAGCCACGAAGGCACACCTCTGGGCCTTTGCTTAAGCTGATCCTTCTACTTTAAGCTGCTCTCCTCCCACTTAATTTCAGCTCATCATCCTTCATGGCTGTGCTCAGAAGCCCTTCTCTAGTCCCCATTTGGAACTAAAATTCTCTCCCTGGAATTCCCCAAGGTCCTTTACACTTCACTTCTGGCCTGCATCAGATCAGGCCTTATTGCTATTTGTAACACTGTTCCCTACCTCCTGAACCCCTGGAGTGCAAGGACCAGAGTTATAGCAATGTCATTATAGCACGTACTGGGCCTTGGCCATAGTAAAGGTTCATTGAACATGAGTTGACAGGGTTGAATTCCAGAGCATGGTACCATTCTCTGGAGAGAGCCATGTGCATGAGATTTATTAAACTTAGGTTTTCCTCTGATCAAGGTAACAGTTCACAACAGAAAACTCATTCAGAAACTTTGGAGCGAACTGCTTTGGTTTGAGTCCCAGATATGCCACTTATTAGGTGGTGACCTTGAGCCAGTCACTGAACCTTGCTAGGTTTCCGTTCACTATCTGAATCATGGGTGCGAATCTCTAACTCCCAGGATTGTTGTGAGGCGAAAATAACAATAGTTTAAAAACGTTCATCACATAGTAAGCTTTATATAAATTTTATTTCCCTGCTACTATGAGAAATGAACTTGGTAAACTCAATAGTCCCGGGCTACTTCATTCATGAAAAAGAAAACTTTATGCTCCCACTTCCA
>NW_011493868.1:11753-13827 GCF_000754665.1 Bison bison bison | reverse complement strand
GCCGGAGACCCACAGCAGCAAGAACGGCCAGCCCAGGTGGAGGGCGGCAGCTTTGGGCCCCAGCCGAGGCTCCATCGCAGGCTCAGGATTCCAGCTGCACCCACTTAGGGCTGCGCAGAGGCAGGTCTTGGCAAAAGAGAAGGGGCTGGCTTTAGGGCGCTGACCCCATCCCAGCGTCACAGGTTTCTGCTGGAGGATGCTAAGGACCTTGGGGCTAACGAGGCTGGGGAGGAGGTGAGGAAGTCCGTGGAGGATGCTGATAAAACCGTTTCCAGAGTTACTCTTCCTCTGCCCCAGGGCGGCTGCTGCAGGCTGGGGAGGGGCTGAAGGGCAGATTTCGGGATGGACAATGGCCAGGGCCTCCCTATGCAGTCCTTTTGACAAACACAGGATATCCTGGCTATGCAGGAAAGGTCCAGGCAGGATGTATGTCCGACCTGGTTTCCACCTGGGAGTTTTAAAGGATCCTGAAGGCCTCCACCCTCCACTGTTTTAATTCTGGGTGTATCTGTCCCTATGGATCACACACACACACACACACACACACACCAACCCCTCCCCAGCCCCCTGCTGTGGATAATTCATCCTGCCCCTTCACCAGCCATATTTGGCTATGAAAGAACTAGAAGTCAGTTCACCAGCCATTAAGCAGCACATTTTGATTTGAAAGGTGAAGCCTTTTTACCGCTTAGGGCAGGGGTCCCCAACCTTTTTGGCACCAGGGACTGTTTCATGGAAGGCAAATTTCCTGTGGACAACGGGGATGGGGGAATGGTTTGGGTATGATTCAAGCACATCACATTTATTGTGCAGTTTATTTCTATTAGTATTTCATTGTGCTAAATAATGAAATAATTATACAGCTTACTGTAATGGGAGCCCTGAACTTGTTTTCCGAGCTTAGGTGGTGACAAGAGTGATGGGGAGTAGCTGCAAATATGGGTGAAGCTTTGCTTGCTCACCTGCTGCTCACCTCCTGCTGTGCAGCCCAGGTCCTAACAGGCCATGGACCAATTCTGGTCAATGGCTAAGGGTTGGGGACCCCTGGCTTAGGAAACAGAAAAACTCAATAGAGTTTATGCTTCAGCTCTTCTTGCCTATCTGAGAAGCAAGGAGGGGAAAGGACCCGATGGCCTCTGGTGTGATGGGGAAAGCACCAGAAAAATCCTTGTGCCTGCACCCAGCTGTGTCTACCCTTATCCCCACTTACCTGAAAATCCCTCTTCCTTTAGCTCAGTTGGTAAAGAATCCGCCTGCAATGCAGGAGACCCTGGTTCAATTCCTGGGTAAGGAAGATCCACTGGAGAAGGGATAAGCTACCCACTCCAGTATTCTTGGGCTTTCCTGGTGGCTCAGCTGGTAAAGAATCCACCTGCAGTGCAGGAGACCTAGGTTCGATCCCTGGGTTGGGAAGATTCCCTGGCAAAGAGTATATGTCAACCCACTCCAGTATCCTGGCCTGGAGAATTCCATGGACTGTATAGTCCATGGGGTCGCAAAGAATCAGACATAATTGAGCAACTTTCACTCCCTTCTTAGTGGCCAGGCTGACTTGGTGGGACTGGATGCCCCAGGATGGCCTTCCTCCTGACACCAAGATAAGGTCCAGAGCATGAGGTAGATGACCGTGCTAATTAAGGCAGGCTTGGGTTGAGAGAGGGGAAAAGGGAGTCAAGAGGAGGCTGGGGGTGGCCTCTGAAGAACTGGGGAGTTTTGCTAAAGATTGGTGGGAAGAGCAGGATAAGAGCAGTTCTCTGATGGTTAAGCATGTGCTTATTAGCTAAGTGTATATCCTCCTCAATGAAATGTCATTTTTTGTTGTTGTTGTTGTGAAGTTGTGAGAATTCTTTATATATTCTAGACACTAGTTCTGTGTTGGTTAGGTGGCTTGCAAATATTTTGTCCCAGGTGGTAACTTGTCTTTCATCTTCTTAACAGGGTCTTTTGCATTTGTAAAAAGTACAGAAATACCAAAAATGGTACAGGGCTAAGTACAGATCCCTGGAGAAAGTGCTAGAAATGATGTTCTAGATTCAGTGTGATTTAACAAAATATATATTACACCAGGTTTCTC
>NW_011493868.1:11172-11653 GCF_000754665.1 Bison bison bison | reverse complement strand
AGGTTTCTCTGGTGGCTCAGTGGTAAAGAATCCACCTGCAATGCAGGAGACATGGGTTTGATCCCTGGGTGGGGAAGACCCTCTGGAGAAGGGAATGGCTACCCACTCCAGTATTCTTGCTGGGATCCCATGGACAGAGGAGCCTGACGGGCTACAGTCCATGGGGTCGCAAAGACATGAGCAACTGAATGCACATTCATATTGTACTTACTGTTACCTCGAGGCTTTAGTTTAGGTCCTGCAGATGGTATCAGCAGCAGGGGGACCAAGAGCTCAGGAAAGTTGGTCATGGATAGTACAGCAGCAGCTTGCTACACTAGGGGCTTGATTCAGCTCCTGATATCAGGTACTGATTAGAGTTACCAGCTGTTCCAGTGTGCCCAGGGCTGTCCTGATATTAGTCCTGAAATCTCAGGTTGGTGAAGTCACTCAGTCATGTCCGACTCTTTGCGACCCCGTGGACTTTAGCCTACCATATTCC
>NW_011493868.1:9814-10410 GCF_000754665.1 Bison bison bison | reverse complement strand
GATATCACACAAACACACACACACAGGTTTTTAAAAATTTAGTTAACTTTAACATTTTCTCATTCATTAAATATTCTTCTATGAGACCATTTATAAATACTCTATTCTGCTATATAGGTATAGCACAATTATTTAACAAACCCCTTGTTTTTGACACTTTGGTTGCTGATGGGTAGGATTTTGACAGCAGAAATTCCTCAGAATGATGAAAAACAGATTTTTTTCCTCACTTTGAAAATGCCGTGAATTGTAATATCCAGCATCAATTGAAGTAGCAGCTTTTTAGAGGAAAAATATAAGAAACAAGTAACCATTTCAAGTAACCATTTAAAAATGATCAAGATTATCCTTATAACTTTAAGTATCTGCTACTTCCCTTTTTCGAATCCTGACCAGATTTTGAAAGTGTTTTTCACATTTGGAGTCTGAACATTTTCCTGAGTTGCTGTTTCCATGGACTTACTGCTGTTCATAATGTTCACATGATTCTCAGTCTCTTTGGTACATTTAATTCAGTGACATGGCAAGTATAGCAGGTAAGATTTTCAGTCTATATGTTCAGATGTGAAGACATACAGCTTTACACTTTATAATTC
>NW_011493868.1:8460-9714 GCF_000754665.1 Bison bison bison | reverse complement strand
TCTACTTTGAGCTTTCCATTCTGGATTGCTGGAAAAACTTAGCATGGTTATTTCTTGAGTTTTTCCCTTCTCTTCTGGAATTTCTTTGTGGCTCTGTGGGATTTACTCAACATTCAGGCACTGGATGGAGATATTTGGTACCACTCTCTCTTCTTAATCCTTTCAAACTCTACTTGGGACACATGCTTTAGCCTGCAAGACTGCCCATCATGCCTTTAGATGTACCTTGAGTGTCACATTCTTTCTGGAATTTTGCCACTCCCTTACTCGGGTTCAATCCCTGGGTCAGGAAGATCCCTTAGAGAAGGGAATGGCTACCCACTCCAGTATTCTTGCCTGGAGAATTCCACGGACAGAAGAGTCTGGCAGGCTACAGTCCATGTGGACACAAAAAGTCAAATACAACTGAGCGACTGACAGTTTCACTTTTTCATTTTACCCTTTTGTTCCTAGTACCACCAGGAAGTAAAGCCAAGATTCCCTCTCTTTTAGGCCGTATTTTCTTTCTTCCCTGCCATATTCTCCCTCCGAGTAAATGAGAAAGGGACTACCTCTCTGCTTGAACTGGTGGGAGGGGAGGAAAGAGGAAAGGACAAGGGTAACAAAACACAGGTTACTGTCTTCAAATGATTTTCTGTCACACAAAGTATAACAGATTGTGCTTTCATGACTTATTTGGTGGAACCGTAGTTTCACTTTTTCCCCTAATTGAGTTATTTGTCACTAGAAGTTAAAGATCTTCTCTTAAAATCCACCAGATCCTGTGACAGAGTCTTCAGAACCTGGCAATAGTTCTTCATGACATATGCTCCACCAGGGCAGAGATATTCCCCTCTTTTGCCTCAAGCATCCAGAGCAGTTTATAGCATATGCTGCCTCATTTTAAGTAAAAATTAGGTATCCAAAGTTAATATACAGCTGCAATGACAATTAGATGAACCTATCCCTTTTACACATTGTGAAATTCTCAGTCACAGGCAGCAAGGAGCCTATCATCACTTCTGCCTTAATTCTGAGGCTGACAGTTTTGTATGATCTTGAATATAAGGTGCTTCCTAATTTCAGAAAAGTTGAAGATTTTTTCTTTTTTTTAAATGTGTGACTCAGAATTGAAGAAATCTGCAAGGCAGCCGACAGCCAGCAGGAGGCACAGTAAGAGCAGTACTTTGATTTGTTTAATCCCAGGGGTGGGAGTGAGTGAGTGAAAGTCACTCAGTCATGTCCGTCTCTTTGCGACCCCATGGACTATACCTG
>NW_011493868.1:7036-8360 GCF_000754665.1 Bison bison bison | reverse complement strand
AAAAAAAACAACCCAATAAAAGAAAAAAACCCCAAAGCATTGTGTATATGTACCACATCTTCTTTATCCATTCCTCTGTCAATGGACGTTTAGGTTGCTTCCATGTCTTGGCTATGGTAAATAGTGCTACAATGAACACTGGGGTGCTTGTATCTTTTCAGGCCATGTTTTCCCCTGGATATATGCCCAGGAGTGGGATTGCAGGATCATATGGCAACTCTATTTTTATTTTTTAAAGTAACCTCCATACTGTTATCCATAGTGGCTGTACCAGTTTACATTTCCACCAACAGTGTAGGGAGTTTGAAATTGATATTTACACACTGCTATATTTAAAATGGGCTTCCCTGGTGGCTCAGTGGTAAAGAATCTGCCTGCCAATGCAGGAGACGCAGGTTTGATTCCTTGATCAAGAAGATCTCCTGGAGAAGGAAATGGCAGCCCACTCCAGTATTCTTGCCTGAGAAATCTGATGGACAGAGGAGCCTGGTGGGCTACAGTCCGTGGGATAGCAAAAGAGTTGGACATGACCTAGTGAATAAACAATATTTAAAATGGCTAGCCAACAAGGACCTACTGTATAGCACAGGGGACTCTGCTCAATGTTACATGGCAGTCTGGATGAGAGAGGAGTTTGAGGGAGAATGGATACAAGCATATGTACGCCTGAGTCCCTCCGCTGTCCACCTGAAATTATCACAACATTGTTAATCGGCTATACTACAATATAAAAAAAAAAATTTTTTAAGATAAAAAATCAATAGAAACAAGTAACAATAACAACAACAACAAAACAGTGAGATGAGCTATTAATGGTATTTTAAAAATTTATTTATTTATTTTAATTGGAGGCTAATTACTTTACAATATTGTAGTGGTTTTTGCCATACATTGACATGAATCAGCCATGGGTGTAGGTATTTTCTTGATGAACCATATTGGCCTTTACTGATCTCCACTGCCTGTTGTTAAGTGCTCACAAACTGAAGTTTTGCTCAGTAGTCCAGTCTAGACTTTCTAGAGGCCACCCTAAAAAAAAAAACCCCAGTATATCTGAATATCTTCGATCTCCTGACATCTCCCTTAGTCAACACTGTGGCAGCTGTGGAGATGTACTGCTCCATCTCTTTTCATGAAAGAGGGTGCAGATCCACGCTGAAGAGTGCAGTTAGCTGATGCTCTCCAACTGTTACGCTGTGCTTAGTCGCTCAGTCGTGTCTGACTCTTTGTGACCTCATGGACTGTAGCCGGCCAGGCTCCTCTGTCCATGGGGATTCTCCAGGCAAGAATACTGGAGTGGGTAGCCATGCCCTCCTCCAGAGGA
>NW_011493868.1:4331-5836 GCF_000754665.1 Bison bison bison | reverse complement strand
CCCTGGAGGAGGGCACAGCAACCCACTCCAATATTCTTGCCTGGAGAATCCCATGGACAGAGGAGCCTGATGGGCTATAGTCCATGGGGTCATGCAGAGTCAGACATGACTGAAGTGACTCAGCACACACACACACATGCACACAGCGGACAACCAAGGTCACACAGGTAATACATACCAGACCTGAAGCTTGAACTCAGCTCCTCTGAAGCGTAACACAGTGTGCCAGCTCCTCTATGACAAAGCCTCTTAAGATGTGGTTTGAGTTTGTACTGATGGTTTCAGGGAGTCTAACTTGCATTCCCAAATGTGCAGAAGCAGCACTGGGTTCTCAGAAGGCTTTCCACCTTGCCCACATACCCAAGGAACATGGCATCCTCTGAATCCATCGTGTGGGACCAGCCTGTGCCCTCATTGCTCTACTCATCAGGGACCAATGCATGAATTGCTGGTGCCTGTGACTATCTGTATGTTATCATGAAGTGTCAGCAACTTCAGATGTCCAGGGCTCACCTTAGGAGAGGTTGTCAGCTATTGGGCTTCTTGGCTATTGTTTCTCTTCCTGCTTCACTCTGTGTTGTTTTTCTCCATTCACCATCACCCTCTTGAGGCTGGTTTTAATTTCTCTCTGCATTTTTATTCTGGCTTCCTTTTTGGATGTTTTCCTTTCATCTTGCAAAACAAACAAACAAACAAACAAACAAACACACAATAGAACCCTACTTCCTCTTTAGTAAATTAGCTCCTAGAAGATGTTCCTCAAACCCTGCCACCTCTTCTGAAACCAGGTGATCAGGTATCTTTTTTATATATCTGTAGTATTCCCAATGGTCAGTGGCTCAGGCAGGAAGGCAAACCTAGATATCTCCATCAGGCTGTTGGCCATTCTACATTGCCTGTAACCCTTGTAGCAAGAGAAATGGTTATCTTTTATGACTTCTGTGAAAGCTCTGCCCTGAACAGCTCATGAAGCTGACCTTTTGAAATTTAGGTTCTTAAAGAGTTCTGATCGCTTTCTGCTTTCAATGTGTACTTTGATGCTGGACACTTGCTTCTTTACCTGATGGAGAGGAAAGAGAAGGAACAGTTGAAGGAGCCTAGGTTACTTTATCAAATATCCTGTCCTTTTTTTCAAGTATTAAAAGCAATACATCTTCTTAATAGAAACTTGGTGGATGAAATGTTAATGGTTCTGGGAATGGACTTTAACATTTTTTCAATGCATTTATACCATACTTGCTTTGTAACTTAAAAATACACTGAAATAATTTTGTGTCATTATTTTTCTTAAAGGAGAATTTTTCATGGATGTATGATATGTGCCATAATTTATTGAACCAGTCCCTGTTATTAAGACATCTGTTAGAAATTATGCAGGATTTAATTTCTCAAGTGGCAAAGTTCCAAAACAAACTTTGGTTTTATTCCTGAAATCTTTGGGAAGGTTGATCAGATAGGGTATTTTTAACTGCAAGCAACAGAATTTTCCTACTGTTGTTGTTCAC
>NW_011493868.1:0-714 GCF_000754665.1 Bison bison bison | reverse complement strand
GTGTTTGTTAGCCATCTGTATGTCTTCTTTGGAGAAATGTCTATTTAGTTCTTTGGCCCATTTTTTGACTGGGTAGTTTATTTTTCTGGAATTGAGCTGGAGGAGTTGCTTGTATATTTTTGAGATTAGTTGTTTGTCAGTTGCTTCATTTGCTATTATTTTCTCCCATTCTGAAGGCTGTCTTTTCACCTTGCTTATAGTTTCTTTTGTTGTGCAGAAGCTTTTAATTTTAATTAGATCCCATTTGTTTATTTTTGCTTTTATTTCCAATATTCTGGGAGGTGGGTCATAGAGGATCCTGCTGTGATGTATGTCGGAGTGTTTTGCCTATGTTTTCCTCTAAGAGTTTTATAGTTTCTGGTCTTACGTTTAGATCTTTATATAGTTTCTGGTCTTACGTTTAGATCTTTAATCCATTTTGAGTTTATTTTTGTGTATGATGTTAGAAAGTGTTCTAGTTTCATTCTTTTACAAGTGGTTGACTAGTTTTCCCAGCACCACTTGTTAAAGAGATTGTCTTTTCTCCATTGTATATTCTTGCCTCCTTTGTCAAAGATAAGGTATCCATAGGTGCGTGGGTTTATCTCTGGGCTTTCTATTTTGTTTCATTGATCTATATTTCTGTCTTTGTGCCAGTACCATACTGTCTTGATGACTGTGGCTTTGTAGTAGAGCCTGAAGTCAGGCAGGTTGATTCCTCCAGTTCCATTCTTC
>NW_011493867.1:14637-15424 GCF_000754665.1 Bison bison bison | reverse complement strand
CCTTGCTGCTTTTAATATTTATTCTTTGTGTTTGATCTTTGTTAATTTGATTAATATGTGTCTTGGGGTGTTTTGCCTTGGGTTTATCCTGTTTGGGACTCTGGGTTTCTTGGACTTGAGTGATTATTTCCTTGCCCATTTTAGGGAAGTTTTCAACTATTATCTTCTCAAGTATTTTCTCATGGTCTTTCTTTTTATCTTCTTCTGGGACTCCTATGACTCGAATGTTGGAGCATTTAACACTGTCCTGGTGGTCTCTGAGATTGTCCTTGTTTCTTTTAATTCGTTTTTCTTTTTTCCTCTCTGATTCATTCATTTCTACCATTCTATCTTCTACTTCACTAATCCTATCTTCTGCCTCTGTTATTCTACTATTTGTTGCCTCCAGAGTGTTTTTGATCTTATTTATTGCATTATTCATTATATACTGACTCTTTTTTATTTCTTCTAGGTCCTTGTTAACCTTTCTTGCATCCTCTCATTCCTTGTCTCCAGGCTATTTATCTGTGATTCCATTTTGATTTCAAGATTTTAGATAATTTTCACTATCATTATTCAGAATTCTTTATCAGGTAGATTCCCTATCTCTTCCTCTTTGGTTTGGTGGGCATTTATCCTGTTCCTTTACCTGCTGGTTATTCCTCTGTCTCTTCCTCTTGTTTATATTGCTGAGTTTGAGGTGGCCTTTCTGTATTCTGGAAGTTTGTGGAGTTCTCTTTATTGTGGAGTTTCCTCGCTGTGGGTGGAGTTGTACAGGTGGCTAGTCAAGGTTTCTTGGTTAGGGAAG
>NW_011493867.1:12623-12808 GCF_000754665.1 Bison bison bison | reverse complement strand
CTCTAAGCAATGCAGCCCATGCCTCCCTGCCCAGCCCCCACTTGCTAGCGGCGGGTGCAGGGGTCTGCACTGCTTCTCTGCTGGGGGAGTTACAGTTGGGCTCATAATCTGTGGGGTTTAATTATTTATTTATTTTTCCTCCCTGTTATGTTGCCCTCTGTGCTTCCAAGGCTCACCACAGACTC
>NW_011493867.1:9846-12359 GCF_000754665.1 Bison bison bison | reverse complement strand
TTTTTTTTTTTTGTTGTGTTTTATTTTTTTTCCTATCTCCTTTCGAAGACAATGGGCTGCTTTTCTGGGTGCCTGATGTCCTCCGCTGGCATTCAGAAATCGTTTCGTGGAATTTACTCAGAGTTTAGATGGTCTTTTGATGAATTTGTGAGGGAGAAAGTGGTCTCCCTGTCCTATTCCTCTGCCATCTTAGAACCGCCCCTTGGGCTCTCTATTTTATAGCAGCTATTTTGTTTGTCTAGTCTTTCACCAATATCCACAAAGCCTTCATTGCAATAGGTCTATAGTGGGTCTTGATATCTACTAGACTAGTGATTCTCAAAGTATTTTTCTTAATCAGTATGTGGCATCACCTGAGGGCTTGTTAGAAATGAAAATTCCTGGACCTCACTCAGACTGACTCAAGGGACATAGCCATAGCTCCATGGCCATGCCCAGTCTTGGAGAAAAGTGTAAAGAACAGGATTTTCTCTTCCAAACCCAAAGTGTTGATAGCAAAAACCCTATGTTATGTAGATGTGTGATTGTTTCATGCATGAAGTGTTTCCTCCTTATCTAGTTCATCAAAATGAGAATTAGGACATTCAATGGAGGGTCCCATTGGTGATCCGACCTCTTTTCTACCAGCTCTTTCCTATCATGATGCGATATTATTGCTTTTTAAACAAAACAAAACTCAATGATGAGGAACAACAGAGCAATAGATTTTACACTACTCTTAACAATTGGTGTTTGTTTATAAAAACAGAAAGTCCCCATTTAAAAAATCTGATGTTAAAAATATGTGCAGACTTTAAAGCACACATTATTTCCTCCAGTCTTTTGTATAATGGTGTGTGTGTTAATGTGTGTGTGTGTGTGTGTGTGTGTGTGTGTAAGGGTGTATGTTTTCTTACTGGGTATATAATCTCACCAGATACAGAAAAATACACCCTCACACACACACACACAAACACACACAGATATATATACTTTTTTTTTTTGATATACTTTTTTTTTTTTTTGCCCTAACAGGTTTTCTCATAGACATTTTCAGTTATATTCATAATGGCTTTTCAAGTCAGTCCTAGAGATATACCTCCTTATGTATACCTATTACAGATTATTTCTCTCTATGGAAAAATTGAACCACTATTTATCTATTTCTCTATTGATGGGCATTTAGATTATTTTTAATTTTTCTAACTTTTTCTATTATGAAAAATGCTGCAATCAGTGAGTATCTGTATACATGTAGATTATACGTTTGATATAGCATAAGTGAAGGCATGAGTACAGAATACAAATAATGGGACATAGGGAGTGGTCCAGAATTTTCAATCATGCAGCTTCCTACATAAAGATTAGGTTAGTCTTTTGTATGCGGTGCTCCTTAAAATGCCGGTTCACAGGCCCACATGAGACCTATTGAATAATAGCTCCAAGAAGAACATAGAAGAATGATAAATGATAAAATATTCAGATATAAAATAAAGTATAAAATCACTGAGTAACAATAGAGAATAAAGGAAGAAACAGAAGTGAACAGTATAAAGTCCTTGCCTAGATGACTCTATTTCCCAGAGCACTCAGTATGTTTCTGAATGGTTCCCGAAGTTCCTAGTTATATCTGCCTTTAATGTTCACATGTGGGTTTTATACTCTCCTTAGAATCATTAATTCTAAGTACATAGAATTAATGTATGCACTTTCTCTGGGAAGCAGACAGATCTGGATGATTATGATGGTGGCAAGAGGGGACTCTCTAAGGGAACTAAAGCTAAGACAGGGAACAAGACCAGTGCCTCGAGGCATATTTGAGGCACCAGATGACCAGGGTAGAGACCCAGAGGCAACTCAGCCTCATGCACACTGGCCTGATAATCAGGGCAGTTGTGTGCTGAACTACTAGGTCACCTGGCTAAGCAGGGCTAAGAGTTGGGCTTTTGTTCACTATAGAGCCTAGAACATTGTGCTGTCAAAAATACGGAAGAAGGAAGAGGCACAATCCCTGGATAACTGTTGCACTAGACAAACCCTCGCTTGGTGGAAGCTTCAGTTTCTTAAGAGCCTCAATCCTGTCCCTCTCTCTCTGCTTCTCCTTTTCTGAATCACTTCAACGACTTTCAAACAGATAGATTATTCCAGAAATTACATTGAGAGCCAAATTTTATTAAGGGAATCAAAAGTTATTGAACAGATATATGTTAAGTTCTAGGAAATTTTGTCGGAAACAAAGGTTTCAACAGCATTTTGAGCAATGAAAAGGATGTGGTTTTGTGGAGAAGAAGAAGACAGGAAGAGAGATGCTGATACATGAAAACTGGAAGCCAAGAATTTGGTAGACCTGGAGCCTATTCCTGAATCATCATAAAGTCTCCACTGTTAGTAGTTGCATGTGTAAAGAAGTGGACACAACCCAACATCCATGACACATGTGAGTCATATCTACTGACCTACAAGAGTTTATTATGTTTGTCAAGAACCAAGAGAAACAGGATCTAGAGCCTCAGAGAAACCCATGAACATATCCC
>NW_011493867.1:7482-9019 GCF_000754665.1 Bison bison bison | reverse complement strand
TTATCATAAGCACCTTGTGTTGAAACCAGGAGGAACAGAAGAAGAGTTTTCCTTTAGAAACCTCCAATTCAAGTTCCTTAGTTCCTAGTCTGGGAAATCTAGGAAGTTCCTAGTGCTGGGAACACAGCAACAAAGCAGAAATCTTTGCCTTTATGTAATTCATGTAGCTTGGCTGATAGGTCAGATGATTACAAACAGTATATGTAATATAATACCAAATAGCAATACATTTGTTAAAAAAGAGGGTATTAATAGTGTAAGAGATCATTGGGGGTGGGGAGTATTTTAGATACTGAAGTCATACGACCGCCATTCTTTATCAAAGCAAATTCAGTTGTTATAAAATTAAACTTTATCTTTGCATGTCTTCAGTAGACATAAACATTTGCCAAAATAATCAACAGGGAATATCTGAGAGGAATGTTGAACCCAGTTCAACAGTGTTTCTGTCCTTGTCTGGACACACTTGTCTGTCACCCTCCTTAGCTAACGGCATGCTATCATCAGTCTGTGCAAGTCTCCCCTCTTTCATAAATCGTTTTTCCTTTCATTAATCCCCTGTCCTAAACCACATTTGTACAGAAGGGCATCCATTGTTAACTGTTCAATTCATGTTTTAAAATTTCTTCTCTCACATATTTATTCAAAGATAGCTATGAGAAACATGTAAGTATGCGTTTTCCAGTCATACCCAGTTACCTCATAATGGACATGAAAATTGCCTCTCTTCCTTGCTACTACAAAATTCTCTATAATGATAGATCTTATATCAGCAATTGTTCTTTAAAGAAATTTTTTAGAGCCAGCATATTCATCCATACTTTGTGAATTACATATTACATCGGAAGTTTCAGGCATTTTGAGATATTGGTTATTTATATATTCTTGGTTACCATTAGAATCCCTACAATGAATATACTTATATCATTAAAGTGTTTAAACTAATTTTCAGAGGCAGTGTATTCTTTAATACATTTTAAATGGACATATTGCAGTGGTACTTAAAGCATTTTAAAGCCTTATGTGTTCCTAAGTATTTTATTCTTTCCGTTGCAATGGTAAATGGAATTGTTTCCTTAATTTCTCTTTCTGTTTTCTCATTGTTAGTGTATAGGAATGCAAGGGATTTCTGTGTGTTGATTTTATATCCTGCAACTTTACTATAATCATTGATTAGTTCTAGTAATTTTCTGGTGGAGTCTTTAGGGTTTTCTATGTAGAGGATCATGTCATCTGCAAATAGTGAGAGTTTTACTTCTTCTTTTCCAATTTGGACTCCTTTTATTTCTTTTTCTGCTCTGATTGCTGTGGCCAAAACTTCCAAAACTATGTTGAATAGTAAAGGTGAAAGCGGGCACCCTTGTCTTGTTCCTGACTTTAGAGGAAATGCTTTCAAATCAAAACCACTATGAGGTACCATTTCACGCCAGTCAGAATGGCTGCGATCCAAAAGTCTACAAGCAATAAATGCTGGAGAGAGTGTGGAGAAAAGGGAACCCTCTTACACTGTTGGTGGGAATGCAAACTAGTACAGCCC
>NW_011493867.1:3884-6714 GCF_000754665.1 Bison bison bison | reverse complement strand
GGTTCAGGATGGGGAGCACGGGTATACCTGTGGCAGATTCATTTTGATGTTTGGCAAAACTAATACAGTATTGTAAAGTTTAAAAATAAAATAAAATTTAAAAAAGAAAAATATATAAAGTCTTATGTGTGTGTGTGTGGTCAGTCACTCAGTCGTGTCCAACTCATTGAGGCCCCGTGGACTATAGCCTGCCAGGCTCCTCTGCCCATGGAATTTTCCAGGCAAGAATACTGGAGTGAGGTGCCATTCCCTTATCTGGGAGAACTTTCCAGGGATTGAATCCATGTCTCTTACATCTCCTGCGCTGGCAGGCAGATCCTTTATCACTAACAAAACCTGGGAAGCCCTTAAGGTTTTATATTATATATTAATTTATTGATTGCTCTATTAATTTATTTAACATTGTTAAATTAATATTTTATTTCATTTACAATTAACTGCTCATAGTCTAAGTTATCAAATATCTTTAAATTTCAAATACTTCATGTGTAATATTGGACTAAAATATTCACATTCTCACGAAGGTTCGTGAAATAATGCATTAAAACACTTAGAAGAGAGAAAATCATATTGTCAGCATGCAGGAGAAGCTGTTGATTCTTATCAGTCCCTGTGTCACTGTCCTTTATCTTCTATTTCTTGATGTTCTCAAAATCAATTAATTTATGTACATAAAGTATCACATCTCTCACTGCCAAATTGTCTGGCTAATTTCAGGATTTTGTAAGTTTTTAATGGAAGGAATATTTGTTTATGCATCAACAATAGGATGAATTGGTAATTAATGTTAATAATAATGACCAATGTTTGTGAGTAAGTATATGTATCAAGTTTATATTAAGCATCCTACTAAATCCTAAGGAATTGTGAAGCATTTTAAGAGATTAAGGCTTACAGCATTGAAGTGGTTTGCTGAAGTTCACTAAAGACATTAAGGCTCCCCTGATAGCTCAGTTGGTGAAGAATCCCCCTGCAATGTGGGATACCTGGGTTCAGTCTCTGGGTTGGGAAGATCCCCTGGAGAAGGGAAAGTCTACCCACTCCAGTATTCTGGCTTGGAGAATTCCATAGACTGTATAGTCCATGGGCTTGCAAAGAGTCAGACACGACTGAGCTACTTTCATTTTCACTTTCAAGGATGTGAAGAGCAATCCGAATTTGAACTCCAAGCTGGCTCACTCTAAGTTTATGCTCTCCAGTATCATGCTACTCCTCCTCTAGGTTTGGCATGTTAATTGTCTATAACAATCAACATAGGCTCTATTTTAATTGTTTTGACAATTTCCTACACAGTTTGCCCTTCTATCCTCCTTATCTGACACACTTTCTTCTCCCATATTCAGAATTTATCCTTGTATTTGCTAGAGAGGTGGCCTATCTTTCTGTGTTGTAGAGATAGTGGAATTTGAAAATGTGAATATCCATGATTAACTGGCCAAATTGGGTGGAAAAACTGGCCATGCATGACTAGGGCATGTCTGGTGTTGGTGTGGGAGTCGTACAGAGGACAGTACCCTGGGCTGATGACATTGGTTCATCCTTCATCACCCGCTCACAAGCTGGTTCCTGATGTTTTATGAATAAGAAGGGAGACACCATGTCTGTAAAGCAGTACATCACACACAGATCAATATTCAAAAGTGAGTCATTTGTGAAAGGGCTGCCTGGGGAATGTGGAATACGAAAATTAGTGGAGATTTGGTCAATTAATGGGATTGGTTGCTCTAGGTCAGAGAAGTGAGGAGCACCCAGGTTGAAGAAAAGGAGTGGAGGAAGGTTTTTGACTCGAATATTCTAAAAGCAGAGGGTGAGTGGATCAGGCCAAGACTACAATCTTTTTTTTTCTCTGTTTTCTTTCCACTGCTGGGGTTTTGTTTCCATAAAAACAAATGGTATACATGGCCTAGAAGTTCAACTGCATGGACTTAAAACTGAATTCCAAAAGTGAGTTTTACCTCCCTGGACTTATGACTTCTCAATCCATGAAATATTTGAAAGTATCAGGGAGAAAAGAGTAAGGTACCAAACTGGATTGGAGTAGCCAAGTGAGTGGCCAGCTTCTGAAGCTCACCTCCACATCCCGATGCTTTTCTTTCCTTCCCAGCCACTCCAGAAGATGATGTGCACCACGTCTGTTTATCAGGTCAAGTCTGCTTCTCAGCCAAAGTTCAGCTTCCTCGTATGTCTCCCATGAACTTCTGGACTGATTGACAAGGAGACAAACAGAGATGGAGGAGGAGCTGATAGGCTACTCCAAAGGGGTAACATGTTTTCCTTCACTGACCTCAACTCCTACTTCTTTCCTAACACTTGGTCCTTAGCTGCCTATTGCTTCTGCCAGCTCCAGATCTCAGAAGGCAGAGATGCTCTGACTCAAGTGGGAGGACTCTCCTGATTGAGGAAGCCCAGCCAGCTTCTCATGAGTCTGAGGTCTGCACTGCTGGCCTCTGTGGTGTTTGTTAGGCTGAGGGAGTTGAGGTGTGATGATCTCTTCATAGAGTTTGTCCTGGAATCTCTGTAGGCAGAGAAAGCAGAAGAGGAATCACAACTAGCACTGTTGACTCCAAAGGGACAGGGGACCCTTGAGACTTTCTGAATAGATGTTGGGACTAATCTCAGAGCTTCTGAACCTCAGTGCACTATGTCATAGGCCTGTTTCAGTTTCCCCAAGTGATATGCTTTATCAAGGATGGACAAATACTCACTGGGGTGAATCTTGTTATTTCAGGACATTCAAATGTGGACCAAGGTGTATTCTAGATCCTGGCAGGTCATCGGTTAATGTAGTGGAAGGTTAACGCTTTCAGGGAATGCAGTGGTAGATCTATGT
>NW_011493867.1:0-1524 GCF_000754665.1 Bison bison bison | reverse complement strand
AGGTTCCCTGTTATGGTGACCAGGTACATGATGAGGAAGAGGATAAAGAGTGGTTTCTGGTCCTCTGGCTGTGAGGAAAGTCCCAGGAGTATGAACTCAGAGACACTGCTGGTTTGACTGAGTCTTTCCGTTGACTTTGGTCTCGCTATGTACAAGAAGGTTTGTTATTCATCATGCTCCTATTCCACAGCCCAAATTACAAGAACCCAGCAAGTCTTTGTTGTCCTCTATTTAGGCACTATTAGCAGCTGAGCGGAGAAGGCAATGGCACCCCACTCCAGTACTTTTGCCTGGAAAATCCCATGGACGGAGGAGCCTGGTAGGCTGTAGTCCATGGAGTCACTAGAGTCGGACACGACTGAGCGACTTCACTTTCACTTTTCACTTTCATGCATTGGAGAAGGAAATGGCAACCAACTCCCGTGTTCTTGCTTGGAGAATCCCAGGGACGGGGAAGCCTGGTGGGCTGCCGTCTAAGGGGTCGCACAGAGTCGGACACGACTGATGCGACTTAGCAGCAGCAGCAGGAGCAGCTGCACTGGGAAAGCTTGTTACCCTCCTGGTGCCTTAATGTGGTCCTTCTTTCCCAAATCCTTGTGATCATAAGGGCCTTATGATGAAACCTGAAGGAACAGAAGAAGGGTTTTCCTTTAGAAACTGTCACAGCTGGACCCCTTGATTCAAGCTCCTTAGTTCCTAGTCTACGAAATCTGTGTCCCTGCTGGGAATACAGCAATAGAACAGAAATTCTTGCCTTTGTGTAATTCATGTAGCTTGGGTGATAAGTCAGATGATCACAAAGAGTATATGTAATACAGTATCAAGTAGTGATACATACACGTAGCAGTACAGAATACATCAAGGATGTATATTGTCACCAGCTTGTTTAACTCATATGCAGAGTACATCGTGCAAAATGCTGGGTTGGATGAAGCATAAGCTGGAATCAGGATTGCTGGGAGAAATATCAATAACCTCAGATACACAGATGATACAACCTTTATGGCAGAAAGTGAAGAGAAACTAAAGGGCCGTTTGATGAAATTGAAACAAGAGAGTGAAAAAGCTGACTTAAAACTCAACATTCAAAGAATTAAGATCATGGCATCCAGTCCCATCACTTCATGGAAAATAGATGGGAAAACAATGGAAACAGTGACAGACTTAATTTTCTTGGGTTCCAAAATCACTACAGATGGTGATTGCAGCCATGAAATGAAAAGATCTTGCTCCTTGGAAGAAAAGCTATGACCAATCTAGACAGCGTATTAAAAAGCAGAGATATTACTTTACTAGGTGCATCTAGTCAAAGGTATTGTTTTTCCAGTAATCATGTATGGTTGTGAGAGTTGGACTATAAAGAAAGTTGAGCACCAAAGAATTGATGTTTTTGAACTGTGGTGTTGGAGAAGACTCTCGAGAGTCCCGTGGACTGCAAGGAGATCAAACCAGTTAATCCTAAAGGAAATCAGTCCTGAATATTCACTGGAAGGACTGATGCTGAAGCTGAAACTCCAATACTTT
>NW_011493866.1:40961-41722 GCF_000754665.1 Bison bison bison | reverse complement strand
ATTCTGAAGGATATCAGCCCTGGGATTTCTCTGGAAGGAAGGATGCTAAAGCTGAAACTCCAGTACTTTGGCCACCTCATGCAAAGCGTTAACTCATTGGAAAAGACTCTGATGCTGGGAGAGATTGGGGGCAAGAGGAGAAGGGGACAACAGAGGATGAGATGGCTGGATGGCATCACTGACTCGATAGACGTGAGTCTGAGTGAACTCCGGGAGTTGGTGATGGACAGGGAGGCCTGGCGTGCTGCGATTCATGGGGTCGCAAAGAGTCGGACACGATTGAGCGACTGATCTGATCTGACCTGATCTACAAGACCCCAAATCAGTAGTACTTGAAAGCTAATATCAATATGACTTTTTAGAATTATGTCTCTAAAATAGAAAAGGATTTTAAAGGCCTAAACTTCTAGTTGACCTTATTTATATTGACTAGCAGGATAAAAACACAGGCCAAACAAATCACTGCTTAAAACAAATTTCTGATAGGTTTTGCTTTCAATTTATTGGGATGGAATAAATATGTTTCTATGATGGTTCATTTTCACACAGTGGCTTAATTATTAGGCAAAAACTGATCAGCAAAATGGTTGGGTTTTTGTAAGAAGAGAAGAAAAGTTACAGTGGGCTGCTGGCTTCCTTATGCAGGATGTTTGGGTTGGCAGAGACCAAGGAAATAGGGAAGCCATTGCTGCTTGGACTTTATACTTTTCATGTTTGTTCAACTATAGCAACTACAAAAATATTTTTTCCTAAAGGGAGTC
>NW_011493866.1:38209-39105 GCF_000754665.1 Bison bison bison | reverse complement strand
ATATATATATATAATCCTAAAATCCACTTCAAGTACTATGGGATCCTTTTGGTTTCTGGCTATTATGGACTGAATGCTTGTGTCCCCTTAAAATTTGTATGTTGATGTCCGAACCTTCACTGTGATGGTATTAGGAGGTGGGGCCTTTAGGAGGTAATTATGTTTAGATAAGGTCATAAGGCTGTGGTTCTCATGATAGGGTTAGTTCTCTTATAAGAAAAGACTAGAGCATTCACTTACTTCCACACACATTCATTCTCATATTCATTCATTCATTAATTCATGTCCTCTTTCTCTCTCTTTCTTCCTCATCCACTGCTATGTAGGAGCTTGCATGCATGTTATGTCACTTTAGTCAAGTCTGACTCTGCGACCCTATGGACTGTAGCCCATCAGGCTCCTCTGTCCATGGGGTTCTCCAGGCAAGAATATTGAAGTGGGTTGCCATGCACTTCTCCAGGGCATCTTCCTGACCCAGGGATGGAACCTCACTTCTCTTAAGTCTCCTATATTGGCAAGTGGGTTCTTTACCACTAGGCCTACCTGGAAAGCCTCTATGTGAGGAGATGGCAGTCTAAAACCCAGGAAGAAGTTTTCTCACCAGGAACTGAATTGGCCAGCACCTTGGTTTTGGACATCCCAGACCCCAGAGCTGTAAGAAATACATGTCTATTGTTTAAGTCACCCAGTTTACTGTATTTTGTTAAAGGGACCCAAGGTAAGCAAACCTCCTGTTATTGAATATTTTTGCTTTCTAAACTGTTACACATGCTATATTGGAAGGAAAAGTTTTCTTGTATCTGATATATTTTTCTCATTTATTGAAAGTAAATGTCTTTCTGTGAAGTTACTCATATTGCCTTTAACCTGGGTTTCTTCTAAATAGAACTTAGAAC
>NW_011493866.1:35373-37125 GCF_000754665.1 Bison bison bison | reverse complement strand
GACAGAGGATGAGATGGCTGGATGGCATCACAGACTCGATGGACGTGAGTCTGGGTGAACTCTGGGAGTTGGTGATGGACAGGGAGGCCTGGCGTGCTGTGATTCATGGGGTTGCAAAGAGTCGGACATGACTGAGTGACTGAACAATAGATTAAAAAGTAGGATCTTGTTGCTTTATTTTTGTTATTTGATTTCTAGAGAATTAAGCATATTTTTATACAATTCTTGTCCTTTTGCTTTTAAAAAATTCTGAAGACCATATTCTTTTCTTTTTCCTATAATATCTTTCTGTTGTACATTTATCTAATTTGTGTATTGATGTTTAAGAGCTTGGAAATAACTAGTAAATAAACTCTAAGCCCCCAAATGTGAAAGACCCTTGGTAAACAGACTTGGGACAATGACAGTTTACTACTGCTGCTGCTGCTAAGTCGCTTCAGTCGTGTCCGACTGTGTGCTACCCCATAGATGGCAGCCCACCAGGCTCCCCCATCCCTGGGATTCTCCAGGCAAGAACATTGGAGTGGGTTGCCATTTCCTTCTCCAATGCATGAAAGTGAAAAGTGAAAGTGAAGTTGCTCAGTCTGGTCCGACTCTTCGTGACCCCATGGACTGCAGCCTACCAGGCTCATCCGTCCATGAGATTTTCCAGGCAAGAATACTGGAGTGTGTTGCCATTGCCTTCCCTGAGTTTACTACTAGTGCCTTTCAAATTGTACTGGGTAGGTTGTTACTTATTTCCCTGGGGCAGTCATAAAATAACACTGTTATAGCAAAGAACTCTGAACCATTAAACTTTAAAACAGGATTATGGTGAGAAGAGCACTCTTCCTATAAAAACTAAAAGAAATGCATTTTTAAAGTGTCTACTATATTGATATTTCTAGAATATACTGTCATTAATTACTTGCAAATATTTTCTGATTCCTCTTAGATAATAGAATCAAAGTATTTGAATGAGACACGTTCATGCATATTACTCTAATTTTCCTCACTAGTTATCACCAAGGTAGGATATCAGTTGTGTTTGCAGATCAGGTTTATCAGTCATTTTCAGCACTATTTACATTATGTAGGCTTCCTTAAAGTCCATGTCATGGAACCAGTTTCATTTTCTGCTCAAGAGCACTGTTTAATTTACATTCAATGTGTTCTGTTGTTCAGGATTTAGTCTCTTTCAGAAAATAGTTTCAACAGAGCACTTCCTGAGGCAGGAATTCTAAATTGCAGAATATCATTGAAGAAATTTAGACAAGTGACTGTTCATGAATTAAGCCCAGTATATAAATTATCTTTTGAGTAGAAGTTACAGAATGGCAAATTTTGGTTCAAAATAAAAAGAATAGTTTAATAATTTTAACTGTTTAAAACTGTAAAATACTACTTCAAAAGACAGTGAGTTCTCAGTCACTGCTGCTGCTGCTAAGTCGCTTCAGTTGTGTCCAACTCTGTGAGAAATCACTATCAGTGTTCAGTGTCCAGAGATTCAGTTGTAGAGAGAGATCATGCTTGCCTAAACTTATGTCTGTTCAAGGACAGAGGGATGGTTAGGAAGTTTGGGATGGACATGTACACACTGCTATATTTAAAATGGATAACCAGCAAATCTACTATATAGAACATGGAGTACTGCTCAATGTACTGTGGCAGCCTGGATGAGAGGGGTTTGGGGAGAATAGATACATGTATATGGTATGGCTGACTCACTTCACTGTTCACCTGAAAATAACACAACATTGTTAATTGGCTATA
>NW_011493866.1:31023-35036 GCF_000754665.1 Bison bison bison | reverse complement strand
TTTTGCCTTCAATCTTTCCCAACATCAAGGTCTTTTCCAATGAGTCAACTCTTCACATCAACTGGCCAAAGTATTGGAGCCTTAGCTTCAGCAACTGTCCTTGATTTCCTTCAGGATTGACTGGTTTGATCTCCATGCTGTCCAAGGAGTCTCAAGAGTCTTCTCCAGCACCACAATTTGAAAACATCAATTATTCGGCACTCAACCTTCTTTATAGTCCAACTCTCACTTCTGCACATAACTACAGGAAAAACCATAGCTTCCCTAGAAAGACTTTTGTAGGCAAAGTGATGTCTCTGCTTTTTAATATTCTGTCTAGGATTGTCATAGCTTTTCTTTCAAGGAGTAAGCATCTGTTAATTTCATGGCTGCAGTCACAGTCTGCAGTGATTTTGGAGCCCAAGAAAAGAAAATCTGTCAGTGCTTCCTCTTTTTCTGTCTGCCATGAAGTGATGGGACCAGATGCTATGATTTTAGCTTTTTTAATGTTGTGTTTCAAGCCAGGTTTTTCACTCTCTTTCACCCTCATCAAAAGTCTCTTTAGTTCCTTTTCACTTTCTGCTATTACAGTGGTATCATCTGCATATCTGAGGCTGTTGATATTTCTTCTGATAATCTTGGTTCCTGCATGTGCTTCATCCAGCCTGGCATTTCACTTAATGTATTCTGCATAGAAGTTAAATAAGCAAGGTTACAATATGCAGCATTGTTATACTCCTTTCCCAATTTGGAACCAGTCCAGTGTTCCATGTCTGTTTCTAACTGTTGTTTCCTGACCCACATACAAATTTCTCAGGAGGCAGATAAGGTGGTCTGGCATTCCCATCTCTTGAAGAATTTTCCAGTTTGTTGTGATCCACACAGTCAAAGGCTTTAGTGTAGTCGATGAAGCAGAAGTAGATATTTTTCTGGAACTCCCTTGCTTTCTCCATGATCCACCAAATGTTGGTAATTTGATCTCTGGTTCCTCTGCTTCTTTGAAACCTAGTTTGTACATCTGGAAGTTCTCAGTTCACATAGTACTGAAGCCTAGCATGAAGGATTTTGAACATAATTTTGCTAGCATGTGAAATGAGCACAATTGTATGGTAGGTAGTTTGATCATTTTTTGGCAATTGCCCTTGTTTGGGATTGGAATGAAAACTGACCTTTTCCATTCCTGAGGCCATTTCTAGGTTTTCCAAATTTCCTGACATACGGAGTACAGCACTTTAATAGTATCATCTTTTAGGATTTTAAACAACTCAGCTGGAATTTTGTTATCTCCACTAGCTTTGTTAATAGTAATACTTCCTAAGGCCCAGTTGACATCACACTCCAGAATGTCTGGCTCTAGGTGAGTGATTACACCATTGTGGTTATCAAATCACTAAAACCTTTCTTGTATATTTCTTCTGTGTATTCTTCCTACCTCTTCTTATTATCTTTTGCTTCTGTTGGATCTTTACCATTTCTCTTCTCTATTGTGCCCATCCTTGTCTGAAACTTTCCCTTCATATCTCCAAATTTCTTGAAGAGGTCATCTCTAGTCTTACCCATTCTATTATTTTCCTCTTTCTTTGCAATATTCATTTAAGAAGGCCTTCTTATCTCTCCTTGGATTTCTGCATTCAGTTGGGTATTTCTTTCCCTTTCTCCCTTGCCTTTCATTTCCTTCCTCAGCTATTTGTAAAACCTCCTCAGATAACCACTTTGCCATCTTGCATTTCTTTTTCTTTGAAATGGTTTTGGTCACTGCCTCCTGTATAGTGTTACAGACCTCTGTCCATAGTTCTTCAGACACTCTGTCTACCAGATCTAATCCTTTGGATCTACTTGTCACCTCCAAGGTATAATCATAGGAGATTTGATTTAGGTCATACCTGAATGGCCTACTAGTTTTCCCTACTTTCTTCGATTTAAGCCTGAATTTGGCAATAAGGAGCTCTTGACCTGAGCTACAGGCAGCTCTAGGTCTTTTTTATGCTGACTATATAGATCTTTTCCATCTTTGACTGCAAAAAAAACATTATCAATCTGATTTCAGTATTGACCATCTGGTGATGTCCATGTGTAGAGTTGTCTCTGGGGTTGTTGGAAAAGGCTGTTTGCTATAACCAGCATGTTCTATTGACAAAACTCTGTTGGCCTTTGACCTGCTTCATTTTATGCTATAAGGCCAAACTTGCCTGTTGTTCTGGGTATTTCTTCAGTTCCCACTTTGCATTCCAGTCCCCTGTGCTGAAAAGGACATTTTTTTTTGTTTGTTTTTTTTTTGAGTTCTAGAAGATGTTGTAGGTCTTCACAGAACCAGTCTCCTTCAGCTTCTTCTGCATCAGTGGTTGAAGAATAGTCTTAGATTACTGTGATGTTGAATGATTTGCCTTGGAAACCAATTGACATCATTCTGTTGTTTTTGAGGTTGCATCCAGATACTACACTTTGGACCCTCTTGTTAAATTTTGAGGGCTACCACAGTTGTTCTAAAGGATTCCTACCCACAGTAGTAGATACAATGGTCATCTGAATTAAATTCACCCATTCCTGTTGATTTCAGTTCACTGATACCTAAGATTTTGATGTTTAATCTTGCCGTCCAAGATTGAACAATATTGCACAGGAATATTCCAGATTCCGATGGAATATTGTTCTTTACAGCATTGAACTTGACTTTCCCACGAGACACATGCACAACTGAGCATCATTTCTGTTTTGGCCCAGCCATTTCATTCTTTCTGGAGTTATTAGTAATTGCCCTCTGCTATTCCCCAATAGTATACTGGACACCTTCCAACCTGGTGGGCTCATCTTCCAGTGTCATATTTTTTACCTTTCCATACTCTCCATGGAGTTCTCTAGGCAAGAATACTTGAGTGGGTTGCCATTTCCTCTTCCAGTGGACCACATTTTGTCAGAACTCTTTACTATTACTTGTCCCTCTTGGGCGGTTCTGCATGGCATAGCTCATAGCTTCATTGAATTACACAAGCCCCTATGCCATGACAAAGCTGTGATCCATGAAGGGGTAATTGACTATATCCCGATAAAAAATAAATTAAAAAAAAAAAGAAACAACCCTAAAATAGGCGTAGGCCAACAAGTTTCTTACATGCTTAATATCGAAGGTATGTCGGTGGGGCTGTGCAGTTGGTTCTGCTCATCACTGTTACTTAAGGACTCTGGTGGATGGAGGCTTCATCTTGGCATGAACTTCCATTATCATTAGAGCATGGGAATGGGAAAATGGTGAATCACACAGTATCTCTTAAAGCTTCCCCTGCAAGTGACACTCCATCTGATTGCCAAATAAAGCACATCGCCTAACTTCAGCAGAGGCTGGGTGTGCCTTCCTACCATGTTGCTATAGAGAAAACTAGACTTGTTAGCAGCACTAGAAGCAAACACAGTGTCCAAATATCTTTATTTTTGGAAGGATTTTGCTTCTAGATATCAGAAAGCCAATACAAGAATATAGACAGAGACTTGACTTCCCTGCATTTGGTTTCTTTATGAGAAGGTTTAATGGAAGCAGACAAGTGAGTATAACCAGAAAATTAATGAATGTTGTCTGTATGTCAAATACTATATCTGGAGGAATAGTGCCTCATTCAAGAAGGAACAGAGAGAAAAAAACCATATATAAAAACTTTGAAAAAATGATTACAGAACAAGTTAAATAGAAGACTCAGATATGAACTACTAGCAAATCCAGTTATGATATTTCAAAGAATACTTTATCTTTTTTTATGTAGTAGAAGAAATCATGAATCCTATATAATAACAGAGTATAAATTGCTAGAACATACTGATGTGAAAAACAACGGGTGAGTCAGAGTAATGGACAGGAATGGAACATTGGCCACCTTGAAGAGAATCATTCAACATATTTCTATAATATGGTCTGTCTACTTATTTTTATATTATCACCCTTCAAGTCCAAGTCACTACAGTCCCTAGTTTGAACTATTTCAGTCATCTCCTAATTGGTTGCCCTGATATCTCTTTTACTATCTCCAACTAATCTTATTTCCAAA
>NW_011493866.1:30368-30604 GCF_000754665.1 Bison bison bison | reverse complement strand
TAAGAAAAAAATCCTTAGGTTTGAGCAGGTTTTCTATGCTGAACCTAATCTAGTTCCCTTTGCATTTATCTTGCTTGAGGTAGCACATTCTGAATCTGTAAGTTGGTATTCTCTTTCTTTTTTTTTTCTTTTTTTTTGGTTTTAATTTTATTTTATTTTTAAACTTTACATAATTGTATTAGTTTTGCCAAATATCAAAATGAATCCATCACAGGTATACATGTGCTCCCCATCCT
>NW_011493866.1:29950-30268 GCF_000754665.1 Bison bison bison | reverse complement strand
GTCCATGGAAATCTCCAGGCAAGAATACTGGAGTGGGTAGTCATTCCCTTTTCCAGGGGATCTGCCTGACCCAGGGATTGAACCCATGTCTCCTGCACTGGCAGGCAGATTCTGCACCACCAACTTGTAGGGTTTTAAAACAAAAATACACAACTGTTTGGAATTAACTAACACTTTTGGAGATTGGTTTCTGTAAATAGGTGTGTGTTTTTCATGTTTCCCATGAGGTAAGTGTGGATCCCTCAGAAGCAGCTCAGCTTGGCTCATCCTGTAAAATACCTGTAGGGACAAAGTGACTCAAGATGTAAGGGTACTATG
>NW_011493866.1:26775-29724 GCF_000754665.1 Bison bison bison | reverse complement strand
TCCCAAATCTTCCCACCCTCTCCCTCTCCCACAGAGTCCATAAGACTGTTCCATACATCAGCGTCACTTTTGCTGTCTCGTACACAGGGTTATTGTGTCTTTCAATTTTGGAAAATTCTTAGGTATTTTCTCTGTAAGTATTGCTTCTGCTTTTGTTTCCTTTCTTCCCTTTTTTAAATGTCATCTTTTTTTTTAATGTTTATTTCAGTTTATGTAGCTGCATTGGGTCTTAGTTGCAGCACAAGGACTCTCCATTTGTGGTACATGGGCTCAGTAGCCCTGCAGCATGTGGAATCTTCACTCCCCAACCAGGGATCAAATCTTCATCTCCTGCATTGCAGGACAGGTTCTTAACCACTGGACCACTAAGAAAGTCCCTTCTGACTTATTTTCTGATTGTTCTCCTTGTGATACCAATTACATGTATTTTAGAATTATTCCCCTTGTCTCATTTGTTTCTTGTGCTCTTTTCTATTATTGTATCCCTCAGTGCTTCGGTATATTTTCTCCTCAATCTTCACACATATTTTGTTTCTTCTCTCTTCATCTCTAATTTGATATCAAATCTATCTGTTGATTCTTATTTTTAATTATTAAAATTTCTCATTCTAGAATCCTAATATTTCAGCTCCTAGCTCTCTGCTGAAATCTTCCCTTGCCACTAAATTTCTTAAATTGTTAATCAATGCTTATTTTACAGGTCATGTCCAAAAGCTACAATATCCAGATTTTGCATGTTTGTTTATATAGTTGATTTTCCCTAGTTTTTAGTCAATTTTGCTACTTTTTGCATAATTTATTTCTTTAAATTGAGTGCTGAATAATGTGTATGACAAAATAGTTGGTATTATTTGAAGCTCTGAAAATTGGTTATGTTCTAGGGACAATTTAATATTGCTCTGGCATGCAGTTAGGCTAAAGACAGATTATTTTATGTCAATGAGGGATTTATCTGATTTAAAGTTAGTTTTAGCTTTTGTGAGGGGCTGGTCTATTTCATGTTCATCCTTACTCTTAGTATATAACCATTCAGGGTGCCAACTTAAAGCCTCAAATATTTGTTTACCTGGGTTCCTCCTCCTTGTCAGGTTTCAAATTCCATTTTTTCCTCCAGATCTGAGATACTGCAAATAAATCTCATACCTTTTCAATCTCTCATCCCCTGCATGTGAATGGACAAATCCTTTGAAAGGAAAAGTGATGACACCTCAGTCTTATCTTCTTGGTTTCCCTGGTGTTAGAGATCTTGTCTTCACAAGTGCATATCATCTTGGTAGATTTCACTACAATCAAACAAATGCTACTTCACAAGTTCTCCAGATTTTATAGTTTTCTCAGGGGTATTATTGGTCTAAAACCAAGTAGCCCACTGTTGCATGAAGAGGTACAATTGCTATATTCTATATTTAATATTCTAGTTGTTTTTATAATTAAAACTTATCTTTGCCATAGACTGAATATTTGTATCTCTCTCCACATCCAGATTTTATACATTTGTTTATGTAGTCAATTTTTCCTTAATTTTTCATCAATTTTGTTACATTTTGCATGCTTTATTATTTTAATTGAGTTCTGAAAGCCTAACTTCCACCATAATAGTATTATGAGGTGGAGCCTTTGGAAAGTATGTATTCTTTTTCATAAGGAATGGGATTTGTAACCTTTTAAAGCAGAACCCTGAGAGCTCCTTGCCCCTTCTGCCCTGTGAAAAGAAAACAAATTGATGGCCATCCTTGGACCAAGAAGTAGGTCCTTACCAGACACTGAATTTTCAGATGATGTGATCTTGGAATTCCCAGCCTCTAGGGCTGTGATAAGTTGCTTTTGTTTGTAAGCCACACAGTCTATAGTCCTCTGTTAGAGCATCTTGGGGCTTCCCTCGTGGCTCAGCAGTAAAACCTCCAACTGCAATAGGGGAGGCAGGAGATGCAGATTCAATCTCTGGATCGAGAAGATCCCCCTGGAGAAGGAAATGGCAACCCACTCCAATATTCTTGCCTGGAAAATCCCATGGACACAGGAACCTGGAGGGCTACAGTCCATGGGGTCACAAAGAGTTAGACACCACCAAGTGACTGAGAATGAGCATAGGCAGCCTGAATGAACTAAGACAATCTTGGTATTAACTATAAATATTTGCATAGCATGTTTAAGAAAAACAATTCATTTTAATATTTAAAGGAATGCAAACACTTTAGCATATAAAGTTCCACTCATAATAATTGCCATGATTACCTATTGTAGATTAATGCAACCCCAGATATCCTTAGAAATCTGTGCTGTAGGCACAAACATTAATTTGTTTTAGCTACTCTACTATGAATAACACATCTTACTCATAAATTGTGGCCACTAGTAGTAATACTATTATTTTTTCTGCCACTCTGAAAATCATTTCAAGTTGCTTTGGGAGTCATGCTTTCTTAAATTAATATATCTTGCTTGGCTATCAATTTAAACATCTAGAGGTTATTTATTTAGTGGTTGATTTATTGATACATCTAATCATTCAAGTGTTTATTGACCATCAACTTTATATTATGGGTATTGCTAGGAAGCTGTGTATACAGTAGAGAGTGGCACAGGCAAGGAATTAAAATGCAATAAAGTTAAAGCCAAAATTGAGAAGTGTGCGTATTGTAAAAGGAGCAAAGAGAAAGAGACAAACTCTGCGTGGGAAAGTCAATGAAGGATTCAGAGTATTGCTAGCCTTTGACCCTTGAAAAACCATTAGTTTTTGAGTTGGATGAGTCCCATGAAATCTCATAAAGTAGTTACTAAGTTGTGCCATGAGAGATCTTGAAAAGATTGTTAGCAGTTTAGCATGTGAATAGGGCCCAAAGTTGGAGAGAGATTAAAACTGAAGAATTTCAATCAGTTAGGCATGACTGGGAGAAGGCAATGGCAACCCACTCCAGTACTCTTGCCTGGAGAATCCCAGGGACAGAG
>NW_011493866.1:26544-26644 GCF_000754665.1 Bison bison bison | reverse complement strand
GGCAAGAACACTGGAGTAGATTGCCATTTCCTTCTCGAATGCATGAAAGTGAAAAGTGAAAGTGAAGTCACTCAGTCGTGTCTGACTCTTAGTGACCCCA
>NW_011493866.1:25182-26444 GCF_000754665.1 Bison bison bison | reverse complement strand
AGTGGATAATCATTAAAATATTTTAAACTAAGGAGTAACATTACATTAAATGTGTGCGTGGATGCTCAGTCACTTCAGTTCTGTTCGACTCTGTGATCTATTGCAGAGATCTAAGTGAGAGCCAGAAAGGAGGAGTGGGGAGGGGACTTGAGTTCACTGCCATTTTTGTTCCATATTACCTCTGTTTCTGTCCATACTTCATTTTCTTTTCTCATTCATAACCATAATCCCTGAGGCTACCACCATTCCAATAATTTATTTAATTATTTTCAATATTTAATTGGCAACCATATTTCTATTTGACTCTCAAAGTAATTCCCATCATAACACTTCAAATACCTAACTTGAATGAAGGAAGGTTCTTGTTTCTGTTTTGCTAACTTTTAAATATTTTAAATACTAAGTTTAAATAATAATCATTCATGTTGAACAGCACAGATTTTCTAAAGAGTTTTATGAAGTGGATGCCTCACAAATGTATTTAAATTATGGTGAGGCTTAACTTTATCAATATATTTTAAAGTCCTGCAATATGAATACAATTAATTTTTCTCTCTTTCAGACACACATATATTTCACACAAAGAACATTCCAATGTAATCTTACAATATGAACCAGAGAAATAACAAAAAAATCAGATTGTACTCAGAAAGGAAATAATAAATGACCCAAAGAGGGAGAAAAAAGCTTCCATTAAAAAAATGTAATTTATTAACTCATTAATTATATTAATAACTTACATTTGTAAGAGACTTTACAACTTTAAATGATTTCAGATTCATTTTCCAATTTGAATTAAAAGATAAACTATTTAAAGAATTTAATTAATAGTATGACAGATTTTAACATGGAGTTAATTGCCATTATTTTCAGAATTCTTTAATTATCAGGGAGACACTTGCTGAATACCTACTATGTGTTCACGATTATTTTAAATGCACTGGCAAACATTAATGGATTTGTACAAAGTCTTTTCCTTAAATTATCTAACACTTCTATTTTCCCACTGGGAAGGACAGACAGTTGAATAAATGTATCATTTAGTGTGAGCAAGAACAATAGTGTGAATATCTAGAGACACAGTTTACTAGGTTTTGGATTTTGAATCTAGAAAAAAGTGTGGATTTATATTATAGCTTTTCATTTCTAAGCAATGCCTTAAAAAAATAATCCTCCACAATTTTAAAGGGACTTCTTTGATTGTAGTGTACAATTTAACCAAGAGAGTCTTATTATATTACATTGCCTATGATAGTGTATTT
>NW_011493866.1:24071-25082 GCF_000754665.1 Bison bison bison | reverse complement strand
TAGTGTATTTTCTTTCTAAACTAATAACATTAAGCATTATGCTTAGTGGAAATACTAAATTTTATATTACAGACAGAGCTTGTTCTGTTCAGGAACTAATTAACCAGGTATGATTTTCTTATGAACTTATATTGCCTCATTTCTGGCCATATTCCTATCTCTTGTTATTTCTACTCCATATGCATAAAATAGAGAAAAATTTTAAGTCTGTTGTATGCTTTCCCAATTTTTTTTTGTTTGTTTTTAGTATATTTTTACTCTAAACAATGTCTATTCCACTGAGGGTTGAAAGGATTTATGAGCATCTGGGTCCTCATCTGCTGCAACCTGTGTAAATCTGCATTAATCTTCAAATTCTTTCCCTGTTTCTTGAAAAACACTGACAAAGTTAATCAGTCACAAAGTTAATTAAAATTTAGGTCTAATGAAATGTCTCATCATCTTCAGCAATTCTCTGTACTGTTGGAAGATGCAGTTTAGAGAGCATGGCTACATTGATGCTTATCGAACTCATTGAAAAATGGGGGGTTTTATTTTCAATTTAATCATTTTAAGTTCCAACTTTAAAGTATGCTATGACTTGAATTATGTAACACAAGAAGATATACTGAAGTTCTAACCTCCAGTACCTGTGACTTTATTTGCAAATAGGGTGTTTGCATATTTAATCAAATAAAGATTAGTTCATTTAGGATGGGCCCTATCAGTATGACTGGTGTCTTTATAAGAAGAGGAGAGACACAGGAATAGACCTACAGGGAGAGTGCTGTATGAAGACAGAGACAGCAATGGGGGTAAAGACAAGGATTGCCAGCCACTAGCAGAAGGCAAGGAAGGACTCTACCCAGAGTACCACAGGGAACATGGCCCTCTTGACACCTTAATTTCAGGCTTACAGACTCCAGAAGGGTAAACAGGTAATTTCTGTTGTTTTAAGTCATTTGGTTTGTTTACTTTGTTACAGTAGTCACAGGAAACTAACATAGAGTGTCAACGCATTATTTTCTTCAA
>NW_011493866.1:19695-23971 GCF_000754665.1 Bison bison bison | reverse complement strand
TTTTCTTCAAGATAATAAAAAGCATACAGGCATGCAACTCCAAGATTATAGGGTTGGATGGGTGCTTAATAGAGGTCAGTAACCCTGTGCTTCTAAGACACAGTCTAGTTCAAGTAAAGGAGTGATTGTTGTTTTCTAATTAACTGCAAGGAAGTGAATGCTCCTTTATGACTCACTTTTTTAAAGTAAACTTTTCATTTTAAGATAATTGTAGATTCACATCAATTGAAATATTTGGATACTACTGTATTTCCCTGGAATTCATAAAGGAAGAGATCAAGGAATTAAGCAAAAAGAATGTATGATCTCATTATGTGAGACTCTTCATTGTAAAATAATAATTAAAGAGGGGTGAATATTTTCATAAATGAGATTACAGCTGGTTATGAATAATAATATGAAGGAAAAAAAAGAGCACCCAGAGCAATCACTGAAGGTACAAATAGAGCCTTCTATTGAACCTATACTTGGAAAGTGCTGTGATACCAAAGGCGACTATGAGAAGAGTGTTTAGGCAGGTGATGGCAAAAATGAACTGAATTAGAGGAAGAGGATATAATATTGATGGGAGACAGGAGGAGAGCTTATTTTTAAAGCTCTATTCTGCTCTTTCAACATTAGACATCATTGAAAAGAATTTTAAAATGTCATTAAAAGAAATTGAAAGAAACATGTGTGTATGAGGTGAGAAAGAGGATTAAGCTGCTCTGAACAAATCCGTCAGTGAAATCACCAAACTTCACTTTTTATCAGGAATCATAGGGAAATGTGTAGATGTCATCAGCTTTTAAGTATAATTGTAAAGTAGTGGTATTTAACCTAGAACATAAAAAGAAGACATAACAACTTTTAAAACACTGAAATTTGGGTTGACATAAGAAAGATGGCAGAGTAAGAAGCTCCTCCAGGCTCCTGTTCTCCTACAGAAATAACTTAAAAAAAAAAAAATACTAAGTACTGGCTAAGATAACTTCATTTGTGTGCTATGCTCAGTTATGTCTGACTCGTGACTCTGTGGACTGTAACCCACGAGGATCCTCTGTGCATGGAATTTTCCAGGCAAGAATACTGGATTGTTTTGCCATTTCCTACTTAAGGGGATCTTTCTGACCCAGGGATCGATCACCCCTTTCCTGCATTGGCATGTGGAGTCTTTACCACTGCACCACCTGGGAATCTGTAAATAACTTCACAGGAGTCCTGAAAAATAAATAATTATCAGATATATGACTTCATATGATATCAGATAAATGATTTGCAAATTTTTTTTCTATAGGTTGTCTTTTCACTATCATGATGCACAAAACTTTGAATTTTAATGTAGTTGGTCTATTTTTTTGTAATTGCATTTGCTTTAAGTGTCCTATCTAAGAAATTATCGCCTAATCCAAGGTCACACCTGTGTTTTCTTCTAAGAAGCTTATAAATTTAGCTCTTAAATTTTAGATCTTTGAACTAGTTTAAATTAATTTTTGTGTATGGTATGAGGTAGAGAGGTTCAACTTCCTTTGTTTGCATGTGGATACCCAGTTGCCCCAGCACCACTATTAGAAAGACCATTCCTTATCCAAAGAATTATCTTAATACTTCTGTCAAAAATCAGTTGATCATAAGTGTCAACTTCTAGTCAATAAATTATTTTCCATTGTTCTATATGTCTATATTAATGCTCATAAAACAATGAATTACTGTAACTTTGTATAAAGTTTTGAAATCAGGAAGACTTCCAATTTTGTTTTGCCTTTTAAAGGTTTCCTTTGCTATTCTGAACATCTTGCATTTTCATAGCACATTTAGAATCAGCGTGTCAATTTCTGCAAAATGACAGCTCTGATATTGATAGGGATTGCATTCAATCTATAGATCACTTTGAAGATTAATGTCATTTTCATAATATTAAGTGTTCCAATTTATAAACAAAGGATGTTTTGCCATTTATTTAGGTTTTTAAAATTTCGTTCAATGTTGCTTTTTAGTTTTCATAATACAAGTCTCACATTTCTTTGTTCAGATATATTCCTTTTGCATAATAGTATAAGTGGATTTTTTGGTTCATTTCCTGACAGTTAATTGCTACTGTAGGAATACAATTGATTTAAGTATATTGATCTTGAATCTGATATCTTATGATGTTATTTATAAGCTCTATTTTTTTTGTGTGTGTGGTTTCCCTAGGATTTTGTTTATACATGACCATGTCATTGGTATTATATATGTGTGTGTGTGTATATAGTTTTACTTCTTTCTTTCTAATTCAGATACTTTTTCTTTATTTTTTTTTATCACCTAATTGCTCTGGATAGAACCTCAAGTACAGTGTAGACTAAAATGGCAAGAACAAATATCTTTGTCTTGTTCCTAATCATAAAGTTTAGTATTGTCTTTCAGCAAAAATATGATGTTAGATATGTATTTTTTATAGATACCCTTTCCAGGTTGAGGTAGTTCTTTTCAATAGTGGAAGAGTTAGACTTGTCAAATTACTTTTTTCTACTTTTAAAAAATTGATTTTATCTTATTTTTTTCTTTTTCTATGAGTATGTTGTATACAGGGGCTGATTTTCATAGATTGAACCAACTTTGCATTCCTAAGTTAAATTCCATTTAGTCATAAAGTACAATCCTTTTAACATGCTACTAGATTTGCTGCTAAGTTGCTGCTAAGTCGCTTCAGTCATGTCCAATTCTGTGCAACCCCATAGACGGCAGCCCACCAGGCTCCCCCGTCCTTGGGATTCCCCAGGCAAGAACACTGGAGTAGATTGCCATTTCCTTCTCGAATGCATGAAAGTGAAAAGTGAAAGTGAAGTCACTCAGTCGTGTCTGACTCAGTGACCCCATGGACTGCAGCCTACCAGGGTCCTCCATCCATGGGATTTTCCAGGCAAGAGTACTGGAGTGGGGTGCCATTGCCTTCTCCAATGCTACTAGATTTAGGTTGCTGGTATTTTCTTAATGATTTTTACATCTAAATTCATAAGGACATCAGTTTATAGCTTTCTTGTGATGTCTTTATCTAGTTTTGGTATCAAGGTAATATTGGTCTCATAGAATGGGCTGGTAAATATTTCTTTTTCTATCTTTGGGAAAAGTTTATAAAAGATCAGTGTTAATTTTTTTTTTTTAAGTTTGGTAGTATTAGTCAAGGAGGCCATCTGTTTCTCGGTTACTTTTTGGGGGACAGAGGTAAGAAATTTTTTGATACATAATTTAATCTTTTACTTGATATAGGTATATGTAAATTTACTTTCAGTAGTTTTGCATTTCTACGGATTTGTCCATTTCATTTAAGCTGTGCAATTTGTTGGTATATTGTTATTCATAGTATTTCCTTATAATTTATTAATTCTGTGTGGTTGGTAGTAAAATCCCTGCTTTCATTATTGATTCTAGTAATCTCAGTCTTCTCCCTCTCTCTTTCTCTTGGTCAGTCTTAGCTAAAGGTTCATTAACTTAGTTGATCTTTTCAAAGAACCATGTTTTCAGTTGTTGGATTTCTTTTTTATTTTTCTCTTCTTTCTTATTTCAGTTCAGTTCAGTTCAGTCACATAGTCATGTCAAACTCTTTGAGACCCCATGAACTGCAGCACGCCAGGCCTCCCTGGCCATCATCAACTGCCGAAGTCTACCCAAACCCATGTCCACTGAGTTGGTGATGCCATCCAACCATCTCATCCTCTGTTGTCCCCTTCTCCTCCTGCTTTCAATCTTTCCCAGCATCAGGGTCTTTTCAAATGAGTCAGCTCTTCTCATCAGGTGGCCAAAGTATTGAAGTTTCAGTTTTAACATCAGTCCTTCCAATTAACACCTAGGACTGATCTGCTTGAGGATGGACTGGATTGATCTGCTTGAGGATGGACTGGTTTGATTTGCATGCAGTCCAAGGGACTCTCAAGAGTCTTCTCCAACACCACAGTTCAAAAGCATCAATTCTTCAGTGCTCAGCTTTCTTTATAGTCCAACTCTCACATCTATACATGACTACTGGAAAAACCAGAGCCTTGACTAGACATACCTTTGTGGACAAAGTAATGTCTCTGCTTTTAAATATGCTGTCTAGGTTGGTCATAACTTTCCTTCCAAGGAGTAAGCGTCTTTTAATTTCATCGCTGCAATCACCATCTGCAGTGATTTTAGAGGCTCCCAAAATAAAGTTAGCAACTGTTTCCACTTTTTCCCCATCTATTTGCCATGAAGTGATGGGCCTGGATGCCATGATCTTAGTTTTCTGAATGTGGAGCTTTAAGCCAACTTTTTCACTCTCTTCTTTCACTTT
>NW_011493866.1:18721-19580 GCF_000754665.1 Bison bison bison | reverse complement strand
AGCTTGTGCTTCCTCCAGCTCAGCGTTTCTCATGATGTACTCTGCATATAAGTTAAATAAACAGGGTGATAATATACAGCCTTGATGTATATTTTTCCTATCTGGAACCAGTCTGTTGTTCCATGTGCAGTTATAACTGTTGCTTTCTGACCTGCATAAAGGTTTCTCAAGAGGCAGGTCAGGTGGTCTGGTATTCCCATCTTCTTCAGAATTTTCCACAGTTTATTGTGATCCACAAAATATACTGTCAAAGGCTTTGGGGTAGTCAGTAAAACAGAAATAGATGTTTTTCTGGAACTCTTGCTTTTTCGATGATGCAGCGGATGTTGGCAATTTGATCTCTGGTTCCACTGCCCTTTCTAAATCCAGCTTGAACATCTGGAAGTTCATGGTTCATGTATTGCTGAAGCCTATCTTGGAGAATTTGGGGCATTACTTTACTAGCGTGTGAGATGAGTGCAATTGTGTGGTAGTTTGAGTATTCTGTGGCATTGCCTTTCTTTGGGATTAGAATGAAAACTGACCTTTCTTATTTATTTCCACTCTAATATTTGTTATATCCTTCATCTGCTTTTTGTTTAGTTAGTTCTTTATTTTCTAGTGTCTTAAGGTGGGAAGTTAATGTGAGGTTTTTTCAGCAATATGTGAACCATGAACTTCCTGATATTCAAGTTGGTTTTAGAAAATGCAGAGGAACCAGAGATCAAATTGTCAACATCCTCTGGATCATGGAAAAAGCAAAAGAGTTCCATAAAAACATCTATTTCTGCTTTATTGACTATGCCAAAGCCTTTGACTGTGTGGATCACAATAAACTGTGGAAAATTCTGAAAGAGATGGGAATACAAGACCACCTGAT
>NW_011493866.1:16534-17500 GCF_000754665.1 Bison bison bison | reverse complement strand
GTATGGTTTGTTATTTTAACTTTATTGAAAATTATTTTGTGGTCTTACATATGGTCCCTTCTTGTGAATGTTGCATGTGTTCTTGAGAAGTATGTGTATATTACTGTTTTTAGTTCAAGTGTTTTCTAGAAGTATATTGGGCTTCCCTGGTGGTAAAGACAGTAAAGAATCTACCTGCAATGCAGGAAACATGGGTTCAATCCCTGGGTTGGGAAGATCCCTTGGAGAAGGGAATGGCAACACACTCCAGTATTCTTGCCTGGAGAATCCCCATGGACAGAGGAGCCTGGTAGGCTACAGTCAATGGGGTTGCATAGTCAGCCACGACTGAGCAACTAAGCAAAGATAGAAGTATTTTAAGCCTCATTGCTTTATAGTCTTATTCAAATCTTTTCCCTCATTGCTCTTCTATGTATCATCCTTTCATTTCATCTTGATTTGGGTTACTAACGGAGGTCACTTGCTGTAGAACCATAGCCTTCCAGGCTCTTCTGCCATGGGATTCTCCAGGCCAGAATACTGGAGTGAGTTGCCATGCTCTCCTCCAGGGGATCTTCTTGACCCAGTGATCGACCTGGCATCTCTTATGTCTCCTGGTTTGGCAGGCAAGTTCTTTACCACTAGTGCCATCTAGGAAGCCCATATCAAGCAAAACTATACTTCAAAAAATAAAGAAGAGTTTAAAATATTCCCAGAAAAATTATTGCTAACAGACCTGGTCTACACAAATGCTAAAGAAAATTCTTCAGGATGAAAGCCAGTGACCTCAGTCAGTAATTCAAATCAGTATAGACTTCATGGTTTACAATCATTTGTTTTTCTTAGTCTAGTAACTGTATCATCCCCACTGCCTCTGTCTTCTGTTTTTTTTTTTTTTTTCCCTTTTCTGATGAGAAAACTGTTGTTAATTTTCTTTTGGATTCTTTGCATATTATAAATCACTTCTCTTGATGCTTTGAAGATTCT
>NW_011493866.1:14793-16434 GCF_000754665.1 Bison bison bison | reverse complement strand
ATTTTTAATAGTGCTCTGCAGTTATCTAAGCCTTTGTTCATTTTTCTTCATTACTTTTCTTTCTGTTTCTCAGACTGGATACTCCCAATTAACCTTTCTTCAACTTTGCTTACTCTTGTATTCTGCCTGCTCTAATCTACCTTTCAACCCCTCTAGGGAATTTTTCACAACCCACTGATTTCTATGTTTTTATTTTTTATAATGGATGTTTATTGATAGTCTCAGTTTGGTTAGACATCATTGTATTTTCTCCTCTTTGCTAGTAGATATGATTATGATTTCCTTTCATTTTTTGAACATAGTTCAAAACATCTGACTTAGAGTCTTTGTCTAGTCAGTACAATGTCTGGGCATTCTCAGGGATAGTTTGTATTCATTGCATTTTTTTTCCTGTAGGTGGGCCATACTTCCTTGTTCTTTGCTCACCTCATAATTTTTTTGCTTAAAATTGAATTTTTCGAGAGCTATATCAAAGTAGCTTTGGTAGTCAAATATCCTCCCTATCTAGGCATTGTTGTTATTGCTGGTTTGTTGGTGATGTTGGTATTCAGTTACATTTCTAAGATAATTTCATGAAGTCTTGTGTATGAGCTATTACATTTATGCTCAATTTAGCAGTTATGTGGGACCAATAATTCTCCCAGTCTATTCCAAAGAGCTCTTTGTGCTTGTTCAGGCCCACATTCAACACTCAACCAGGTAATTGAAAACACCAATTTATTGTATTCCTTCAAAATTCATATTTTGCTTTCTGCTGGTATAAAGTCTCATAGCCAGAGGTGAAAGCTTATGACCTTTTCTTATCTTTCCTGGGCATGCATATAGCCCTAGACATAGTCACAGCTATGTATCTGAACATCTACATTCCCAGGGATGGCCCTGAAATTTGTAAAACTTCCTTGTACATCTTAATTCCTAGATTTTTAAGCTTTGTAGATAGGCTGCCTCAGACAACTACAAAGTTAATTTCCTCCAATTTTCATTTCTGTTTTTGGATATATGTCCCCAGGAAAAAAGTCTTTTCATGCTGGGCAAGTTCCATGTCTGGTTTAAGACAAAACAAAACAACAAACCAGCTTTGTAAGTGGGATCTTCCAGGGAACCACCAGACAGGTGGAATACTGACAGTTCTCTAGGAATGAAATTTTGAGGGGCTCCACCTCTGTTGTGCCCCCTTTTGGCTGTCATTTTCAAAGCCACCGTGGAGCTAGAGGGGAGGGAAAAATGGTAATAAGGCAAGTTAAAATCCACAAAGCTTATTCTTCTTACTGAAACTCTGCTTTCTTGTTTTGTTCTTGAATAGACTTTCTTCAGATTCCTGCATGATTTTGGTGAATTTCCATAGCTCTAATAAAAGCTGATTCTGTTTTTGTATATTTTTTCATTTCTTTTATGATAAAGAGAATTTTCAGAGGTTCTTTCTGTACAAGTTTTGCTGATCATTTTCTGTCTGTTTTTGTAAGTAGTTTTTGCATTGGAACACATCTGTGCTTATTCATTTACATATTGTTTGTGTATTATTTCATATTAAAGTGGCAGAGCTGAGCAGTCATGAGAGAGATTGTATGGTCTGCAAAATCTAAAATATTTGCTTTTTACAGCCCTTTACAGAAAAAGTTTGCCAACCTGTTATAGAAGATA
>NW_011493866.1:14303-14693 GCF_000754665.1 Bison bison bison | reverse complement strand
CTACCAGGCTCCTCCAACCATGGGATTTTCCAAGCAAGAGTACTGGAGTGGGGTGCCATTGCCTTCTCCATTCCAAAGCTTAGTGACAGTAAATGGAGAAAATAGTCATATATTTATTAATGAGCATTTTGTTTTACTCCTATTGTGAACAAAAGTTCTATTTTGTTTAATGATTCATCTCTAGTTTGTTATGGTCATTAGCCCTTGGAGAAGAATTAATGGACCTTAAAGCCTGCATTTTTACAAGCATGTATGAATTGCTTTTTACTAATATATTCTCATGAACAGCATGAAAAGGCAAAATGATAGGATACTGAAAGAGGAACTCCCTAGGTCAGTAGGTGCCCAATATGCTACTGGAGATCAGTGGAGAAATAACTCCAGAAAGAA
>NW_011493866.1:13627-13949 GCF_000754665.1 Bison bison bison | reverse complement strand
TTATAGAAGATATTTTAAAATTGTGTACAGGTTTAGATGAAATCAGTTGTTAACCTGGATTCCAATTAGAATTATAACACTGGCTGAAAAATCATATATGATGGCACTAGCAAGTCTGATTCAGTGGGTGTGGGGTACAACTGGCAAGTCTGTGTTTTAAAAAAAAATGCTTAGATATTCTAATAAAGAAACTCCTCTAAATAATCTTTAGTGTCCTTTCTAAATGTATGATTCTAGATGTTAGAATTCAGATACCAAAGCCTGTGCTATGCTAAGTCACTTTAGTCATGTCCAACTCTGTGCAACGCCATAGATGGCAGCC
>NW_011493866.1:9702-11143 GCF_000754665.1 Bison bison bison | reverse complement strand
TGGAAAAGACTCTGATGCTGGGAGGGATTGGGGGCAAGAGGACAAGGGGACGACAGAGGATGAGATGGCTGGATGACATCACTGACTTGATCGACGTGAGTTTGAGCATGCAAGAACAGATCAACAATGTAAGCAGTGACATAAAGTCTAAGGGAGAATCCTAAGGAAATATCATAAATCAAAAACACTGTAACAATTGAATAATGATTTTTATGAGCTCATCTTGGAATAGAAACAGCTGATGAAATAGTATGCTTTAAGGCATGTTAATAGAAATTTCCTTAACTGAAATACAAAAAAAAAAAAAAAACTGACAAAAATGGCAGAGTAATATCCCATGTGCTCCTTCAATAGCAGCAAAATCACAAGTAGCTGTTGGACAGCCATCCACAGGAGGATGGTGGAACCCACCGAAAAAAGATTCCCCACATTCAAAGATAAAGTAGAAGCTGCAGTGAGATGGTAGGAGGAGCACAATCATGGTAAAATCAAATCCCTTATTTGCTAGGTCGATGACCCACATACTGGAGAACAGTAATAGCAAAGAAGTTCTCCCACTGTTGTGAAGGTTCTGAACCCCATGTCAGGCTTCCCAGCCTGGGGATCTGACAAAAGACAGGAATTCCCAGGGATTCTGATCTTGAAGGCCAGTAGGATTTGATTACAAGACTTTCACAGGACTAGGGAAAAGAGATACTCCAGTCTTTGATGGGACAAACAAAATCTTACCTGTACCAAAACCCAGAGGCAAGAGGCAGTGATCCTACAGGAGACTGAACCAAAACCACCTGATAGTGTTGAGGGACTCCTTTGGAGGTGTGAATTGGCAGGGGCTCACCACAGGGACAAGGGCACTGCAGCAGCAGTCCTGGAAGGTCCCCCTTGGTGTAAGCCCTCTTGGAGGGCTACCTACCACAGTACCTATAGATCCCTGTGCTGTGTTGCCTCAGGCCAAACAGCTCACAGGGAGGGAGTGCAGTACCCACCTCAGGAGATAATTGGATTAAAGCTCTATTGATCAAGGCCCTGCCAACCAGAGGAAGACCCAGTTTTTCCCACTGCCAATCCCTCCCATCAGTAAGCTTACACAAGCCTTTTAGCCTGCTCCCTCAGAGGGCAGACAGAAGAAGCAAGAACCACAGAACAAAAACCACATTACAGAAAGTTAATCAGGATGAAAAAGCAGAAAGTTATGTCCTAGATGAAGGGACAAGATAAAACCCCAGAAAAACAACTAAATGAAGTGGAGATAGGCAATATTCCAGAATAAGAATTCAGATTAATGATGGTGAAGATGATCCAGGATATTGGGAAAATAATGGAGAAGGTGCAAGAAATGTTTAACAAAGACCTAGAAGAACTAAAGAACAAGCAAACAGAGATGAATAATACACTAAAAGAAATCAATAACAGAATAACTGAGGCAGAAGCACAGATCAAT
>NW_011493866.1:9303-9602 GCF_000754665.1 Bison bison bison | reverse complement strand
AAAACAAGGAAAAAAAAAACTATAAATAACATACAATCCATAAATAACGCATCAGGTTATCAGCTGATTTTGCAACAGAAACTCTACAAGCCAGAAGGGAATGGCACAATATATTTAAAGTGATGAAAGATAAGAAACTATAGCCAAAAATACACTACCCAGCAAGACTCTGATTCAAATTTGATCAAGTAATCAAAAGCTTTCCAGACAAGCAAAAGTTAAGAGAATTCATCACCGCTAAACCAGCTTTAAAGAAAGTAGGGGGGAAAAAAAAAAAAGGAGGGAAAACCACTAGACCA
>NW_011493866.1:4125-6738 GCF_000754665.1 Bison bison bison | reverse complement strand
GATTGTGAAAATTGATAAACATCTTTTACTATTGTGATTATGTAATCACTTTATTATTACTCACTTTATATCATTTTATCATGATTGGTCAACAGAAAAATAATAGAATTCTATATCACCAAAAGTACCATTTAATAGAAAAACCTGAAATCACTTTTAAAATCCAGATGCATATCAGAATTATCTAGGAATTTTTTTGAAAAATACAGTTGCCCAGGTATAGCTTTTTTTTTCTCCAAAGCTCCACATATGTTTGTAATGAGCAGCCATGTTTAAATATAAATGGACTATGATGATCTTTTACTTTTATCAGTTTGTTTCACTTTTTACTTTTAGTGCTCCCATTTCATTCTGTTTTCCAATTTCTCCACTTCTTCCTTTTTTTTTTTTGATTGTCTTTCTCAAGCACTTATGAAGTATAATATAAAAGCCTTCACATACATATATATAAATAATATGTATATTTATTTTAGAAAACATAGATTTTTGCCTAAGAAAAAATTTGACATTTAGATTCCACTTGCTTGACTTAGTATGAATAGAATGCTAAATTTCTAAGTACAAAAATATAGATATGCAACAAGCAACAAAGGTTTACCATATAGCACAGGCAGCTATAGTCAGTAACCTGTAATAACCTATAATGGAAAATAATTTCAAAAATAATATGTATAAATGAATCACCTTGCTGTGCACATGGAACATTGTAAGTCAACTGTAGTTCAATAAAATATATGTATGTTTGTGTGTGTATATATATATATATATGAAAAAAATTCAAGAAAGTGCTGGTCACTGTTCTTGAAATAAGTAGCAGAGGGTTCACAGTTGCCACTTTGCCTTTCTGGTCCCTGTAAACCTCCACCTAAAAATAGGAATGACTCAGAAGTCAAAAAACAAAACAAAACAAAACAGAGTGACTACATGGAATGGTATCAAAGACCCTCTCCCAGAGACTCTAAGCTAATGGCATATTGGATTTATGACTATTTCTCATAAAATATATTTATCTTCTATTATTGAAGAAAATATATTAATCTTCTATTATTGAACATAGATAGGGGACAGAAAAAAGGATTGACAAACAGAATATCCAAGACATATGGGACAATTTTAAAAGAGGTGAAATAGGCATAATTAGATGTCATAATGGGAGAAGACACAGGTCAGGTTAAGGCTGCAGGTCCTCACAGTCATGGCGAACTCGTCTGGTATCTAAGACTGGCTTGTGAATCCTGAGCTTAAGTTGGACAGAGATGGGATTTCCGTGTCATTTTCAGACCAGAGGTGCAACAAATTTCGTCCTCACAGGCCTAGGAAGCCATAGAAACGGCTTTTGGCTGGGTAGATTATTCGCGGCAACGCTGCCTCACTTACCTTTGATGCTGGGCAGCCTCTGGTCCCCAGGTCCTGACTTGCTGTGCTCTTTGTCTTTGTCAGCTCTGGCTCTGCCTCTCTGCATTATCTCCTGTGAAGCTGGTACTGCTTCACATTCGGTAGCAGCCACTGACTGGACAGGGAGATGGGGAGATGCTGTACTTTGCGGCATGGGACACCAACTGAGCCTGCATCGCCACAGTCCATACCTCCCAGTGGGGTTTCGGGTATTCTGTGAACTTGTCCATTTTAACCATTGCTTCTCTGAAAACAGAGCGAAACTTTTGACAGAAGTTCTCAAGTTCAGACTCCAGTCTGTTGAGCTGTTTTTGCAGATCAATTAATTAAACTTCTTCAGTTCTCCCAGGATCTGGGGTCCACCTCTTCCTTCTTCCTCCTCCTGCTTCTCGGGCTCCATCGCCTTGTCTTACTTGGAGTCCATGGCTGTCCTGGCTCCTCTGTGTAGGGCTGGGCTGTCTTTATCAGAAGGTGCTTGAGACCACTTGGTATGTAGTCTCAGGGTGAAAAAGCAGAAAGACAAATGTGTAGAATCTGGTATGTAGTTTGAAAGGACAGCAATAACCCAGGCAGAAACAAAGTAAGCAAACACGTGTCAGGAAAGGAAGATGGAGGGACATAAAGGAACAAAATTACTGTTGAATTTCACAAAGCGTAGTAAGATATTTGGATTTTATTATTAATTTTAAGGGAAACCGAATTGTATGTAATTATTTTTTATTTTTAGGTTAATCATTTTCCCATTATGTCCTGCAGGTGTAATTATCTTTATGGTCTGGCTCTTGATTGTTGAAACTGATAAACATCTTTTACTATTGTGATTATGTAACTGTTACTCACTTAATACCATTGTAACATGATTGGTCAACAGAAAAATAATATAATTCTATATCACCAAAACTACCATTTAATCAAAAAACCTATAAATCACTTTTTAAAATCTAGATAAAAAAAAAAAAACACAACTCAGAATTATTTCACTTGTGGGTGAAAGAGACAAGATATTCATTAACCAACTCTTGTGAGTACTTCTGGCCTCCCTTGGGCACTGGAAGAATTATCTTCTATCTTTTTATTAAACTCAGTGTAAAAATTTTTTATAACATTTTTTCCCCTCCAATTCCAGTTCTTATTTCATCTTTAGAAATACCCCGGTGCCTTGAATTATTTCACTCTTATCTGTCTTCCACACCTATGACCTTTTCTTTGTCTCTTTTT
>NW_011493866.1:602-1067 GCF_000754665.1 Bison bison bison | reverse complement strand
TGGAATGAAAACTGACCTTTTCCAGTCCTGTGGCCACTGCTGAGTTTTCTAAATTTGCTGGCATGTTGAGTGCAGCACTTTCACAGCATCATATTTCAAGATTTAAAATAGCTCAACTGGAATTCCATCACCTCCACTAGCTTGTTCATAGTGATGCTTCCTGAGGCCCATTTGAATTCATATTCCAGGATGTCTGGCTCTAGGTGAGTGATCACACCATCATGATTATCTGGGTTACTCTTCCTTTTATGCTGATGCTCTAACCTTACCTCTTGCATTATTTCCTTCAGCCTGAAAAAGATCCTTTATACTCTTTTACAGTAGGTATACCAGTCTTGAATTCTTAGTTTCTCTTCATCAGAAAATGCCTTTATTTTGCCTTCATTCCTGAAGTTTAATAACCCTGGTTATACAATTCTGCATTGACAGTTCTTTTTCTTTTAGTGTTTTATAGATATTCCAGTG
>NW_011493866.1:202-502 GCF_000754665.1 Bison bison bison | reverse complement strand
AGTACTGAAGTAGGGTGCCATTGCCTTCTCCGTCTGCATATCTGAGGTTATTGATATTTCTCTCGGCAATCTTGATTTCAGCTTGTGCTTTTTCCAGCCCAGCATTTCTCATCATGTACTCTGCATATAAATTAAATATGCAGAGTGATAATATACAGCCTTGATGTACTTTTTTTCCTATTTGGAACCAGTCTGTTGTTCCATGTCCAGTTCTAACTGTTGCTTCCTGACCTCAAGAGGCAGGTCAGGTGGTCTGGTATTCCCATCTCTTTCAGAATTTTCCATCATTTATTGTGATCC
>NW_011493866.1:0-102 GCF_000754665.1 Bison bison bison | reverse complement strand
TTTTACTGATTCCATTATGCATTTTAATAGGCATTCTCACAATCTACTTAGAATATATAAAGTGCTAATAACCATGTAGGTCCCTTTAATCTCTCCCCTTTG
>NW_011493865.1:33385-33861 GCF_000754665.1 Bison bison bison | reverse complement strand
CAGGTATAGAACAGCTTTTGGACTCTGTGGGAGAAGGCAAGGGTGGGATGATTTGAGAGAATAGCATTGAAACATGTATATTACCATATGTGAAATAGATCACCAGTCCAGGTTCCAGTCCAGGTTCCATGCATGAGACAGGGCGCTCAGGGCTGGTGCACTGGGATGACCCTGGGAGATGGGATGGGGAGGGAGGCGGGAGGGGGGTTCAGGATGGGGAACATGTGTACACCCGTGGCTGATTCATGTCAGTGTATGGCAAAAACCACTGCAATATTGTAAAGTAATTGCCTCCAATTAAAATAGTAAGAAAAAAAATTAAAACCACTGAATCTTGAAAAAAAAGTAAAAAATGAAAATCATCCTCTCTTCTATGGAACTATTCTTCCCCTTCTTTCCATCTCAGTTCACTCTCTCTTCCCAAACGAGCCCTTGCTTGTTGACTGACCTCTTGGACAGATAAGAGGGAAGGATTT
>NW_011493865.1:23752-31794 GCF_000754665.1 Bison bison bison | reverse complement strand
ACAGGTCTTTTAATTTCATGGCTGCAATCACCATCTGCAGTGATTTTGGAGCCCAAAAAAATAAAGTCAGCCACTGTTTCCACTGTTTCCCCATCTATTTGCCATGAAGTGATGGGACCAGATGCCATGATCTTAGTTTTCTGAATGTTGAGCTTTAAGCCAACTTTTTCACTATATGAAAAATCAGCTGTGTTTATATATCTCCCCTTTTTTTGGATGTACATCTTTATTTGTGTCTTGAGACATGGAATGAAAGTGAAAGTCACTTGGTTGTGTCCAACTGTTATCAATCCCATGAACTGCACAGTCCATGGAATTCTCCAGGCCAGAAAACTGGAGTTGGTAGCCTTTTCCTTCTTCAGGGGATCTCCGAAACCCAGGGATGGATCCCAGGTCTCCCACATTGCAGGTGGATTCTCTACCAACTGAGAGCCACCAGAGAAGCCCAAGAATGCTGAAGTGGGTAGCCTATCCCTTTTCCAGCGGATCTTCCTGATCCAGGAATCGAACCAGAGTCTCCTGCATTGCAGGCGGATTCTTTACTAACTGAGCCACCAGGGAAGCCCAAGAAATGGAATATTTCCTGCCACATCAGTAAAGAAAGGACGCTAGAGTCCTCAGCGACTGCAGCCACGGCAGATGGTGCGCTGGAGAGCCCTGAGGACACTCAGGATGTGGACACATGGGCTGCTGGCCCCAGATAGCTGAAATGAATATGAAAGGAATGATCTCAGAAAGTCCAGATTCTTGCGTCTTCCCCATACACAGGAAAGCACTCAATTCCTTAACTTGGGATACCTGGTTTTCTTGAATTCACAGGAACATTTTGACATTCCGACTACCTGCCCTTTGTTGCAAAACTTCTGTGTAACCTGGTGCCCTGCCTACCCCAGAACCCCTCGCCTTCTCAAAGCAGTCTCTCTCATAGCTGTCTGAAACCCCGTCTCCTGGGCTGCCCTCTACATTTTTGCCCCAAATCAAACTCAACTCACAACTCTCACAGTGTGCAATTTTTCTTTTCAACAGTGAAAATAAAATACAGTAGTACAAGACGAGAAAGGATTATTGCAGAAACGCACTCTGGCTTTTGTGATGAGTGGGCAGTCTAGCATAGTCTAGAGACAATGTATCAACAGCTTAATCTAGACATGATGTATTAGCCGGATATGAAGTCAGAACGGTGGCTCCTTCCAAAGATTCTGTTCCAGAAAGTGGTGAAACCAGTCCATCCTAAGGGAATTCAACCCTGAACACTCATTGGAAGGACTGACGCTGAAGCTGAAGCTCCAGTACTTTGGCCACCTGATGCAAAGAGCTGACTCATTGGAAAAGACCCTGATGCTGGGAGAGATTGAAGGCAGGAGGAGAAGGGGATGACAGAGGATGAGATGGTTGGATGGCATCACCGACTCAATGGACATGAGTCTGACTTAGCTCCGGAAGTTGGTGATGGACAGGGAGGCCTGGCATGCTGCGGCCCATGGGCTCGGACACGACTGAATGACTGAACTGAATGATGTCTTCGGCGTGAAGTAATGGGGTGTCTGTCTGTGGGAACGCACAGATGTTCCTTCTCAATTCTATGGATGCCTAAGAACACCTTCCACATATGCAGCAATATCTCAGTTACACCAAGTCTCCTGGTACAAGTTCAGTGACTTGCTTTTTCTCAAACCCGATTCATGGGTGAGCTCAGACACCATGGTCAGCCTCCTCTTTCCCCAACTGCAATAAAGATTCATCTCCCCCACCCCTCCAAAAACAACCTGTTCTCACTCCCTCAAGCTGGGGGCAGGGGTCTCCATTTCCTGTTTCAAATGAACCAAAAGCTCTTTAAAGACAAACCTCACACATGGCTTAAGCCGCCAGCCCAATAACATCCCCTCGTACTTCAAGGAAAATTCCAAACACAGGTTTTCTCTGTCAGGAGAAGCTGTTTGCAACCCATGTCTGCAAAGAAGCATCTCCGTTCGTGATGACATGCTGACTTCATCCATGCACACCATAGGAATGCCGTGAGATGGGATACAGATTCTGTTTTCAGGGCCTCCTGGAGAATGAGGGCTTTTGAGAAGGTCACCATCCTGACCCACTGGCTTGCTGCCTTGAATAACAGTCCCCAACATCAAACATCACAAATGGATGACAAATGCAGGCTAAGAATATAGGTAAAATTCAGATTTGTGTGTGTGCATTCTAAGTCGCTTCAATCGTGTCCGACTCTTTGCGACCCCATGGGCTGTAGCTCACCAGGCTCCTCTGTCCATGAGATTCTCCAGGCAAGAATAATGCAGTGGGTTGCCATTTCCTCCTCCAGGGGATATTTCTGACCCAGGGATCAAACCTGTGTCTTCTGCTTGGCCGATGGATTCTTTACCGCTGAACCATGCCAAGTCATCTGAAGTACACCTAAGTCTGATGATCTGACTCCAAGAAAAGTTCTTCCCCCTGCAAAGTTATATTTGTGCAAACAAACTCATGTTTTGGGGGTAGAAATAAGACACACAATTTATATCTGCTTATCCTGGTTGAGGTATTTTATATGCACTGTTTTTCAGAAAAGGATCCGTGCAGAGAAAAAACTTGCTACAAACAGACCCTTATTAATAATGTTTTTGAGTATTTGTCTCTTTCTGCTTTCACTTACTGGATTGAGTTGGAAAAGATGCGTCTACTTCAAATAGCTAGAACCTCAGAACAGGCCCTTATTTGGATAAAGTGTCTCTGCAGAGGTGATGGAGTGAAAGTCTGAGATGAGGTTCCTCCTGGATGGGGGTGGCCCTGAGCCCAATGTGAGGGTCCTTATAAGACACACAAGAGGAGAGACAGGGACACAGAGGAGAAGCCACGTGGAGACGGAGGCGGAGACGGGAGGGAGGCGGCCACCAGCCCAGGGACGGATGCCTGGCGCCCCCAGGAGCCGGAAGAGGCGGGAAGGACCCTCCCCTGGAGCCTCCGGACGGAGCTCAGCCCTGGGACCCCTTGACCTCAGACATCTGGTCTTCAGGGCTGGGCGACGATGCATTTCCATAGTTTGGATCCACTTGGTCTGTGGTCATTTGAAGGCATGAAACAGAGAGAACAAACGTAGGGACACCAAGAGAGAAGGGGATGAGATGAATTGGCCAATTGGGATTGACATATATACACTGTATGTGTATAGATAATACATTGTGTATGGTAAATCTGGGAGAGGGGGAACTGAAAATGTCAAACCTCTGGCCTAATGTTTGGGATATGGGATCATATACATTGATACCATGTGCAAAACAGATAACTAATGAGAAGCTAGTGTATAGCTCAGGGCTACTCAGTGCTCTGTGGTCACTTAAATGGGAAGGAAATTAAAAAAAAAAAAAAATACATGTATCCATGTGGGCTTCCTACGTGGCGCTGTCCGACTCTCTGCGACCCCATGGACTGTAGCCTGCCAGGCCCTTCTGTCCATAGGATTCTCCAGGCAAGAATATTGGAGTGGTTGCCATGCATGCCCTCCTCCAGGGAACCTTCCCGACCCAAGGATCAAACTGAGGTCTCCTGCATTGCAGGCAGATTCTTTACCTTCTGAGCCACCAGGGAAGCCCAGTGGTAAAAGAAGCTGCCTGCCAATGCAGGAGATAGCAGAGACGCGGGTTCCATCCCTGGGTCGGGAATATCCCCTGGAAGAGGGCATGGCAACCTCCCCAGTATTCTCTGCCAGAGTCCAACTCCAGCACCCAGGGATTCAACCTGAAGAGATGGACAGTGTCAGCGACGAGACAGCCTCTCATTTCTCTATGGACTGCCTGTTTATTTCAAGTTTAAGATTCTCTTTTATACTTTTACAAGAACATTAGGCCAGAGGTTTGACATTTTCAGTTCCCCCTCTCCCAGATTTATTATCTCCATAAATCATTGTTGCTCTTCAGAGTTCCTGCTTCAGTGATTCTCTCGGAATCAGCCTTATCATCTATTATCTACTTCCTCTAATGTGTCCTGTAGTTAACTTGTGATTACATGGTAGCTCATGCTACATTCCTCAGTTTACTACTTATCTTCCTAAATCCTGTTTGCCCCTAACATCCTGAGCTCACTATCTCTTAAAAAGGCTTCTAGCTATAGTGTCTCTAAAGATTCCTAACTTCTATAAGCTATAGTAAAATATGCTAACTTTACAACATTCCTTAAATCTTTAACTTCTAACTATTTTAATTATTTCTAAGCCCTAAATTCAGTAAACTCCTTTGCCATAAACATTCTCCTCACAAATAGGCTTCAGATATCAATCCCTCCCATGGCCTCAAGCTACGGCCTATGTGCTCATCCTGGAACACTCTTTTGTAAAAGTCCTTGAACAAATGTCAAAGATTAACTTTATGAATTATTTTCTGAGCAATGCTGCAGAAGGCTTTGTGCCTTCTCATGCTCCTCTCAAGAACAAGAAGCACCTTAATATTCCCTTTCAGTCAACTCAGCCGAGGAGAGGAAAAGACAAGTCAGAATTACAAGGCCTAACTCCTTCATCCCAGGATCCGTGCCTGCGGAATGAGGAGAGGGGGCTGGGGACCGTGCCTCCATTTTGTCAGTAATGCCTAATGTGGCTCCCGACAGTTCTTGCCTGGGGAATCCCATGGACAGAGGAGCCTGGCGGGCTACATACAGTCCATGGGGTCACAAAGACACAGTGAAGCTCCTGAGCACACAGGCACACCCGTATGCATATGTACGGCTGATTCACTTTGCTTTACAGCAGCAACTAACACAGCACTGAAAATAAAGCAACGATACTAAAAAAAAAAAAAATTTTTTTTTTTTTAAGATTTTGCCAAGCTGTGTTCAGAGTTTGTATCCCCACCAGCAACATGCAGGGGCCTCAGTCGCTTTCTAGCTCCCCGGCGACAGGCCCATGTATCTGCTTCTGTCACTGTCTCCCTCCCTCCGTCTCAGACTCTGTCTCTCTGCATGTACCCAGATGGACGGCCACGTGAGGACCCAGGGAGACGATGCTACCTGCAAGCCAGGAAGGACCCTGTCCCCAGAAACCAACCGTGATGACACCCTTGACCTCAGAGGGAACAGACTCCAGGAATGGAAAAATCCCAAGTGTCTGGTGAATAAGCCGCCCCATCTGGGTTCTCAGGTCCAGCAGCTGGAGCCGCATCCCGTGCGAGTCTCTAATCCTCTGACACCCACCCTTTCGTCTTCCTCATTGTCTCATCTTCATCGTCCTCCACACTGTCACCAAGTCCAGGACAGACAATCCACAGCCAGTAGACACGCTTCCATCTTTTCCAGGCTAGGAGAGGTTCATGGAGCTCCTGAGACTTTTTGTGTGTGTGTGTCTTTTAATCTGCAATCATATGGCACATTACTCCCGACTCCGCTCAACTCGCTCAGATGACTTTGGACGAAAGGCTACTCCGTTAATCAGCTCCACGTCCCCTGAAGGTTGTTTTTTATTTCTCTTTCGACGTAGCCTTTTGGGCAAGACTTGCATCATTTTCCATCTCTCCCTGGAATCCACCCCCGCCAACCCAACCTCTCCAGGTCTCAGCTGGCTCACGCCTGTCTCTCAGCTGTGCGTCTACAAAGCCGGGGCGTCTTGGAATCTGGGATCTGAGGACACCAGAGATAATGCCGGAGTCTGCGAGAGCCCTGATGACGTGACTTGGCTGGGTACCGGGCTTTAACTTGATCCAAGAAGCAGCTCATACTCCAGCGACATGCTTGTGCTGGTCTGAAAAGGTCTAAGTGCTTCAGATTCACTCAGCGCGTATCCAGTGCTCCGAGATGCTCTAAACACTCAGGAACTGAGTTTACATTGTTTGTTTCCATCCCTGGGTCGGGAGGATCCCCTGGAGGAGGGCATGGCATCGCACTCCAGTGTTCTTGCCTGGAGAATCCTCATGGACAGAGGAGCCTGGCAGGCTACAGTCCATGGGGTTGCAAAGAGTCAGAGACGACTTATCACACACGCATGTGGTATGTCTCAGCATTGAGGTTAACCTGATGGACTCCAATACCAGGGTGATCCTTCTTCTATACATTGGATTGTTGTATTATCGTTGGGTTGAATTTGTTGTCGTTCAAGGGGCTAAGTTGCGTCTGACTCTTTGTGACCCCAAAGACTGCAGCACTCCAGGCTGCCGTGTCCGTTACTTTCTCTCAGAGTTTGCTCAAATTCAGCTCCATTGAGTCAATGATGTCATCCAACCATCTCATCCTCTCTCAACTCTTTTCTCCTTTTGCCTTCAATCTTTCCCAGCATCAGAATCTTTTCCAGAGAGTCGGCTCTTCACATCAGCTGCCCAAAGTATCATTTTCAGCATCAGTCCTTCCAATGAATATTCAGTTGTGATTGATTTCCTTTAGGATTGACTGGTTTGATCACGTTGCTGTCCAAGAGACTCTCAAGAGTCTTTTCCAGCACACTTTGAAGGCATCAGTTTTGGGACGCTCAGCCTTCTTTATGGTCCAACTCTCACATCCATACATGATTAGTGGAAAAAGCATAGCTTTGACTATACAGACCTTTGCCAGAAACGTGGTGTCTCTGCTTTTTAATACACTGTATAGGTTTGTTATAGCTTTTCTTCCAAGGCCCAAGCGTCTTTTAATTTCATAAAAAATTTAATTTAATAGACTTTTTTAAAAGGTCCATGTCAAAAAATAAAAATACAAAAATACAAAACAGCAGTAATAAGACAATGATGAATTTCTGGGTTGTCACTCAGGTACGAAATCTAAAACCAGACAAACATCAGCAGTAAAACAAAAGCAGGGAAATGACGAGGCCAATGACTGGGGTGTTTATCAAGCATGTTCCAGCCACGGACGGGGCTTTCCACTGGGCTCAGTGGTAAAGAATCCACCTGCCAGTACAGGAGACACGGGTTCGATCCTTGTGTTGGGAAGATCCCCTGGAGAAGGGAATGGCAACCCACTCCAGTATCCCTGCCTGGAGAATCCTATGGATGGAGGAGCCCAGCGGGCTACAGTCCACGGGGTCCCAAAAGAGATGGCCATGACTAAGCTATTGAAACAACAAACAATAGCAAGCCACCATGGACAACTGGGTTTAATCCCACTGTGAGCTTTGGAGAGGCTGTGGGAAACGCCCCAGAAGCCTCCCTGCTGCGGGGTGAGGGAAGTGCAGTGTTGACCACCGAGACCACTCACTCTTTACATGGCAGCTGCTTTGAAGGGACCCTCAGGCTGCAGCCTGCTGTGGCCTGCCTCCAACATGTCCATTTGGCTGCATCGGTCAGATAAAGACCCCAGAAAAACAGACGCAAGACCTACGGCTGGAAACGGTTGGGTCAGCACATGCTAACTTATCAGGAGAGGAGCGATTACTCACCGCTTAGTAAGCGAAGAGCTTTTGATAAAAAGCGCTGGAATTGCTGGCTTCCTGTATGGAAAAAAGATGAAAACCATCTGGATACACACACACACTCATACACTTTCAGATGGACTGAAGTTAACTTCTGCAAGAAAAAAATGTTTGTTTCACTCTTTCTAGTCCAAGGAGATTTTTGTTAAAAAAAAAAAAGAAGACACAAAAATGTGAACCATTAAATATGCTGGCCACCTGATGTGAAGACCTGACTCACTAGAAAAGACCCTGATGCTGGGAAAGATTGAGGGCAGGAGGAGAAGGGGGCAACAGAGGATGAGATGGTTGGATGGCATCGCTGACTGGATAGATATGAGTCTGAGTAAGCTCCAGGAGATGGTGATGGACAGGGAAGCCAGGCATGCTGCCAAGAGTTGGACACGACTTAATGACAGAACAAGAGAGGATGCATTTGACCAAACTTACAGTTCAGTTCAGTTCAGCCGCTCAGTCGTGTCCGACTTCTTTTTATCAAGTTAAAAAGTGAAAGTGTTGGTCATTCCGTCCTGTCCGACTCTTTGTAACCCCCTGGGCTGTAGCCCACCAGGCTCCCCTGTCCATGGGATTCTCCAGGCAAGAATACTGGAGTGGGTTGCCATTTCCGCCTCCAAAGGGGTGTTTCTGACCCAGGGATCAAAACTGCATCTTCTGCATAGGCAGGCAGATT
>NW_011493865.1:19372-23652 GCF_000754665.1 Bison bison bison | reverse complement strand
TTTTTTTTTTTTTTTTTTTTTTTTTTTTACCATCTGAGTCGTTAAGGAAGACCATGAAGATGTCTATATTCATTAAAAAACATTGGGAAGGATTTTCACGCATCAAGAAGAGGCATCATCTCCAAACTCCTTTTACAAAGATCTGCCAAAAAATCTTCAATCCATGAACATGACATATGAGCAGGACACTTGCTCAGGAATCTGGGGTGAGGCATGACATGCGCCCCGACACCATCAACGGCCTATTTATATTCCTAAATGGACTGCGGTGGGATGCACAGAGGAGAGTCCAGTGTGGCTGGCCAAGCTTCCTTTCTTCACCTGATGGTACTTCCACTGGGTCTGTCTTCTGTTTCTTTTTACCTCCCCAAATTAAGACTTTTTATTTTGCTTTGAGATATAGCCAGTTAACAATGTTGTGAAAACTTCAGGGGGACAGAAAAGGGACTCAGCCATACATACACATGTATCCATTCTCCCCCAAACTCCCCTCCCAGCCAGGCTGCCACATGACACTGAGTAGAGTTCCCTGTGCTGTCCAGCAGGTCCTTGTTGGTTCTCCACATTAAATACAGCAGTGTGTCCATTTCCATCCCAGACTCCCTGACTATCCCTTCCCCCATCCTTCCCCCTGTAATTAGGTTATTACAGAGGATTGAGCAGAGTTCCCTGTGCTGTCCAGCAGGTCCTTGCTGGTTCTCCATGTTAAATACAGCACTGTGTGCCTGTCCATCCCAAACTCCCAATCTATTCTCAAGAGCAGAGACACATATTTATTGAACCCAAACTCACAGCAGCCTTACGACAGAAAGGAGAAAGGAGACAGAATGGTGTCCACTCCATCGCCGAGGCGACATGGGTTGGTGAGGTAAGCAGAGAGTGGACAAGACAGAAATGGTCAGTTTGAGGACGGTTTTTCCTGGCCTCAAAGTCCATTCTTCTCTCCGTGTCTGCCCCCGCTTCCTCCTGCTCTATGTGGGTGCATCCGGTTAGGAAAATATGGCCAGCCTATTGCTGCAAAGGGCTCAAGGATGAACTGGACCAACGGCAAAGACGTCTGGCTCACTCCATGTATATTTTTCCTCTTGAGCTGAAAGGCTCAATGCTTTCATTTCAGATCAAAAAATTAACTTTTTTTCCCCCTTCAGACAGAGGGGAAATCCCAAATGTACCTGTCCTGGCTCTGTAAACCCAACATTCACTTCAGTTCAGTTCAGTCGCTCAGTCGTGTCCAACTCTTTGCAACCCCATGAACTGCAGCATGCCAGGCCTCCCTGTCCGTCACCAACTCCCGGAGTCCACCCAAACCCATGTCCATCGAGTTGGTGATGCCATCCTCTGTCGTCCTCTTCTCCTGCCCTCAGTCTTTCCCATTTTAACACGTAGAAGCCATTAACTCGCAGGCAAATCTGATCTGACCCGTTGCCAATGCTGGCAACACCCTGACAAAGATGTCAACATTTACGAAGCCATGCAGAACTTCAGGTGATTGATGAAATCTGCTGGGCTTCATTTCCTTTCAAATCGTGCTATCATTTTTGAAAGAGATATGTTGTTTTTCTTCTCACTTCTTCAGGTTGTGATAAAAATCAATCGTATTTGTGGGTAAGTTGATTCCAAACCTGCCCAGGTGGTGCTAGTGGCTAAAAAAAACAACACCACCACCAACAACAACAACAAAAACTTGTCAGACAATTGAGGAGACATAAGAGAGTGGGGTTTGATCCCTGGGTCGGGAAGATCCCCTGGAGAAGGGCATGGCAACCCGCTCCAGTATTCTTGCCTGGAGAATCCCAAGGACAGAGGAGCCTGGAGGGCTGTAGTCCATGGGGTTGCAAAGAGGCAAACACGAGTGAGCAACAAATACTTTCTGATTCCAAACCCACTGTTAACTTTTCAGATGCGCTGTAAAAAAAAAAAAATTCCTTTCCAAACGTATTCACGGAAAATTCCAGGATCCTTTCGGCGTTGAATGTCAAAATGCGGAGTCGGTGATTTCAACAGGGGCGCTGACTTGGTGCCAACACGTAAGCCCTCTCCTCCTCTGGTTGAAAAATAAACAGTCGTATAGAAATGCTTGCTCAGCGTCTATGAACTTGCATATTCCTGGGGAACCACTGTGTTCGGTGAGGTTGGAGGAATTACAGAAACTGCAATAAATTCTGCCTTTAGTCACACAGCTGTGAACGGTCCCAAGGGCACGCTTTCAGGCATAATATACTTTTATAAGTTTGAAATCTCACAAGAGGCCTTTGTTGCAAGGGAAACACAGAAGCCAGTACGAATATGAAAGATACATGCTGACTTAGGAATGTGTTCACCACCTTTGTGAAGGCAAAGAGTGTCCCATGATTTTTTTGTTTTTTAACCACATCCAATATTTTTTGAACTCACGTGCGTGGCTCAGTTGCTCAGTTGTATCCAACTCTTTGCGACTCCACGGACTGCAGCCTGCCAGGCTCCTCTGTCCATGGGATTCTCCAGGCAAGAATACTTGAATGGGTTGTCCTTTCTTCTCCAGGGGATCTTCCCAACCCAGGATGGAACCTGTGTCTCCTTCATCTCCTGCATTGCAGGCAGATTCTTTATACTCAAGTCAACCGGGAAGCCCCTTCTGAATTCATAAAAATAGTCATATCTTAACGGTTTTGCTATGGGGTTGCACAGGGTCGGACACGACTGAAGCGACTTAGCAGCAGCAACGGTTTCGAAATCTCCAAGACTGTCTCAATTCGGGAGTAGGATGGCTTCACTCATCTGACAGGTTCCTGCAGGCCAGAATTTCCTGCAGCCTTGGGGAAATTCACCTTTTAGGTAAAACAGGTCGTGTTTATAGAGCCTGCTAAGTCAACACCAGTTCTTTTAAAAGATTATGATTCAGCCGTAAACGTAGCTTGTCACCTACTCACCACGCACTTCGGAACTATTTGCCTGGGTCCGTAAAAGTGGCTGTGTTGGAATGGATGCTTGCGTCTGTCTCTGCTCTGAAAATTGTGGCTGTTCAGTTGCTCAACCGTGTTTCACTCTTTGCAACCCCATGCACTGCAGCGTGCCAGGCTTCCCTGTTCTTCACCATCTCCCAGAGCTTGCTCAAACTCAGGTCCATTGAGTCAGTGATGCCATCCAACCATCTCATCCTCTGTCGCCCCCTTCTCCTCCTGCCTTCAATCTCTCCCAGCATCAGAGTCTTTTGCAATGAGTCAGCTCTTCGCATCAGGTAGCTACAGTACTGGAGATTCAGCTTCAGCAAATTCAGCTCTGCGTGTTAGAGTATGTTTCATATCACTAAGCTGTAGCTTGAGCAGCCACATGGCATGTGGGCTTAGGTGTTCCTGGGAGAACCCATTTCTTGACATCCCAGACCATGGGTTCAATCCACAGGCTGCCATCCTAGTTCAGCCACCAAACCCCTGCATCTGCAGAAGTCATCTAGGTTTTCATCCGCTGTTTTACTTGGAAAGTCGGAGCCATGGCCATACCTTATAACTCATTTCCAATTTCACCAAGTGCGAAGCTAAGTCGCTCAGACAGAAAAACGGGTCTGCACGTGGACCCTGCAAAATGGTTTGCTTCCAGTACAAGCAGCTCCTTCGCTCCTAAGCTTTTCAACTGTTCATAAGCACTTGCCCCGGAAGATGGGAAGCCTGTTAGCAGTGAATCGCCTGTCTTTGTAAAACCTCCCAGCCAGGACAGGATTGAAGTTGACTTGGAAGTAAAGTGGATCTGCCAACTACACATTGGCACTTGCCGAGGGCATCTTCCATCCACCTCGACAAGGATCCAATCAGCTGCTGCTGTAGCTCCTGACATTCAACACCCTGTGAAAGGAGCTCAGGGTGGACAGCAGACAGGAGACATCTGTGCTCTGGGTTCAAAACTGGCAGGACAGGCCTTCAGAGAGAGATTTTCAGAAGCTGATTTTATGAGCCCAATTCTCAGATCTCCTCTATCTAGACAAGTACGAAAATGATTCATGCTGACATCTGTTTCCCGAGACTAACCACTTAAAAAAAAAAAAAAAAATACGTGCTTGCCTGCATCGATTCCTGGTTCACCAAAGTCACATATATCCTGACCTTCCCCCCCGCTGCCCGCCTCTTTGGAGCAGCCTCTCAGAGCTACCTGAAGCGCTGTCTCTCAGGCGGCAGTCCTTATGTTGCCCCCAAATAAAACTCAACTCGCAACTCTCACGCTGTGCAGTTTTAAGTTGACAGATCATTAAAAAAAAAAAAAAAAAATTGCCTATGGGGGTGCTACAAGCTTGAGAAATTCACATGTAC
>NW_011493865.1:14847-19272 GCF_000754665.1 Bison bison bison | reverse complement strand
TTATAATCCACCGAGGTCAATGTTCAAGCCCTTCCTAATCCCTCCATGAAAAGTTACAGCCGTATCTCATTTTCTTGTACTTCAGCTATTTTTTTTTTTTTTTTAAGAAATTGAGGCTTCACGGCAACGCTGAGTTGGGCAAGTCCGTTGACACCATTTTCCCGGCAGGATCTGCTCACTCTGTGTCCCTGGCCTACGTTTTGGTAATTTGTCCAGTATTTCAAGCTTTTTTTCATTTTGATCATATGCGTTAAAAAGATCTGAGGTCAGGGAGTTTCGAGGTTTTCCACAACTCGCTACAGGCTCAGAGGATGGTTAGCATTTTTTCGTAGTGATATATTTTGCCATGAAGGTGTGTGCATTGCCCTTTTTTTTTTTTTTTTTTTTAACGAAATAATGCTTCTGCATACTGAATAGGCTACATGCAGTGGTAAAGAATCTGCCTGCCAATGCAGGAGATGCAGGTTAGACCCTGGGTCAGGAAGATCCCCCGGAGGAGCACACGGCAACCCACTCCAGTATCCTTGCCTGGAGAATCCCATGGATAGAGGAGCCTGGCAGGCTACAGTCCATGGGGTCACAAGAGTCGGACACAACTGAGCGACTATACAAGGTACTTCAGAGAGGAACTGAGGCAGAGCATATGGGGGAGGGGTTGTGCCCCTCCCCCAAAGCCGCAAGGGATTCCGCTGAATTGCACACGGACACTCCCTTTCCTCATTTGATAATGCAAGTGCACTCATGCTCAGTGTAGCAAATACACCTACCAGGTACCCAAACCACCCAAAGCCAGCGCTATTAGGAACTCTTCTGCAGAAACAACCATTTCTTGGCTCCTGAGAGGTAACCCAGCCGTGACCCTGAGTGTGAAGAATTACTTCCCCGCAAAGAATCCGAAGAGGAGCCCAGCAGCCTATCTGTCCTTGAACACCCTTCAACGGGAAATCCTTCCAGCCAAAAGGGCTCTTCTCTTGGCAAAGAGTAACCCCCAAGGACATCTCTCTGCCAAACAGAATTCCCATGCAACATGTGTGTTTACTTATTTGTGGGTTTTCTATGTAACAAACTATGAGAAAGCTGATTCTTTTTCCCGTAAGCACGACCTAATACCCTCTAAACAATCACATTTAATTATATACACCATATTTTGGAAGTATCCCATAAACTCCTCTTCTCAGCCTTCCCTTTTAAAAACAAAATTTCCTTGATGGTGAAAAGTTTGTTTTGCCTTTTGCCTAGAAGCAAAACTTTAGTGAAAACTAAAGTATGAAAATAAATATAACTTACATTAATTTTGTGGTTCAGTGACTAAGTTGTGTCCAACTCTTTGCCACTTCATGAACTACATACATTAATGGACATTCCAACTTCCTTGGTGGCTCAGACTGTAAAGAATCGGCCTGCAATGCAGGGAGACCCGGGTTCAATCCCTAGGTCAAGAAGATCCCCTAGTGAAGGAAATGGCAACCCACTCCAGTATTTTTGCTTGGAGAATCCCTTGGGCAGAGGAGCCTGGTGGGCTACAGTCTATGGGATCCCCAGAGTCAGACACGACTTAGCAACTAAACCACCATTTTAAATCGATCAAATTTAAAGCTAATATTTCTAGAATTTTTATGCATCACTTTCAACTTTTTCAGTAGTTTTACTAAAAGCTCCTTAGGACATCTAAGTTGTTTTTTTTTTAATGGATCACCGTTTGTCTTTGGGTCTTATGCGATTTTGCTGGGAAAGCTGAATCACTGCATTGTTTTCCCGAGTATGGAAAACTTGAGTTACTCCCATAACGATGAGATTACTGGCGGATGCTGTCTCCAGAGCAGCTGGTCATCATAAGAACTGCCTCAGGCTCCCCGGGAGGACGAGAAAGACACCAGGTGAGGATGTCGTGAACGGGTCTTCATTTTTGAAATCACAGTGATGCTTCATTCATAGGACGTGAACAGACTCTGGTTAAAAAAAAAAAAAAATTAATAATAAGAACTCTTAAGTTTACACACACACAAAAAAAAGAGCACAGTTTTCTTGCCAATTGCATTAGGTTCCTCTGAAATGGGACGCTGAGTCATCAACCACCAACAAAACCTCCCCAATAATTGACCAGATGAGAACCATAATGATCGGGCTGCTGGCTCCAGAGACAAACCGAGGTTAGGCTCACCGAGCCTGAGGCTCCCCTAAAATGGAATTCTCCTCGGATCTATGCAATCCTAGAGATTCAAACCAGAAAGGGGAACCACCCAGCTGGCAACCTTGGAACCCCACACTCCTTTGCTCAAGACACAAAAGGGAGGAATTTTCAACCTCCGGCTCTCTTATCGCTCAAAAACCAAGTGAAGCTCTCAAAGCAGAATCCTTGGGGCCATCTGCTTTCCATCAGCCCGAGTGTCAGTTTTTGCAAGCACTATATATTTTTTTTTATTAATTTCGGGGTGGGGGGTTGTCTATTGCAAGACCACTGCCTCTGTCAAAGGAGCCATGGGGCTGGGTCTTCTCTGGTGGTCCAGTGGTTAAGACGTCACCTTCCACGGCAGGGCGTGCTGGTTCTATCCCCGGTCTGGGAGCTAAGGTCGTCTCTGAGTTGAGCTAGCTCCTTTCCTCCTGGCTTCACAAAGAGGGAAGCGGTTTGCAGCCTGAGGAGTGCGGCCGCCCCGTTTCCATGGAAACAGCGGGGATGGTCCGTTGCTTCCTCACTCCTGAAGTGCATGTGGCAACGCGCGTCAAAGTCCCCCCCCTCCGCCCCCCCGCCCAACCCCGCCCAGGGCCTCCGCCCAGAGACGCCTCTGCAGCTTCTTAAATCCTCCTTCGCTTCCCTCGCGTCTCTCTGATCTCAGGGGCGTTACCCCTCTGCGCTGATTAACCTCGGGCGGTGGTGCTTCGTTTCAAGTCTGCAAAGCAGCTGTCCTGCCGTCAGAGGTGGGGTCCTGTCAGAGGCCTGTGGCCACGTGTGGAGTTTGAGGACCCTGGACGGGAAATCCAGCAGTGTAAACACACCCAGCGTTAGCAAACTGCCGGGCAACCGTATCATCAGAGCCAGCGATCTTAGAGGGATACAAGGTCTCAGGGGAGGAGCTTCGTAAAAGACCATATAGGCTGCACAGAGCACCCGTTTGTTTCCATACCAGGAGTGTGTGCTCGGTCGCGTCCGATTGTGCGACCCCATGGGCTGTAGCCCCGCCAGGCTCCGCTCTCCCTGGGATTCTCCAGACAAGGATACTGCAGTGGGTTGCCATGCCCTCCTCCAGGGCATCTTCCCGACCCAGGGATCGAACCCCGGTCTCCTGCATTGCACGAGGTTTCTTTACCACCGAGCTATGAAGGGAACTATAGGAGCCCACCGCCCCCCCAACCCCCGCGCCAAACAAAACAAGCTTGATCTATTCCCTGCTCAACCATATTCTCAGGAGCACCCTCTGCCAGGAAATCTTGACTCTCTGGGCCAGCAAAGCATTCCTGGGCCAGAGGGAGGAATGGAAAGTCCCGCATTTCAAACTCTGCTTGTAATAAAACTTGGAAGAAGACGATCCCCACCCACCGTCTCAGTCCGCGGACTGTTTCTCCTGGACTGAGGTGAGCGCAGCGATCAAGGCTCACCGTCTCGGTCATTGATTGTGTTCCCTGGGCAGACGGGACCATCACTCAACATCTCTGCCATCGATTATTCTTCCTGGGATCTTTAGATCTCTGCTCCTATATCTCGGTCATAGCTCTGTCCCCATTGTTTTTAAATTTAATTAATTACGCTAATTAATCAATAATTTATTAGTCGTTAATTATTAATCAATATAATATTATAAATAATTATTGAAACTAATAATTTTAAAATTAAAATAATTTAAAAAATAATAGATGGATCATATTTACTAATGGCTGCACTGGGTCTTGGTTGCTGCAAATGGGCTTTGAGGCTTCTCATTGCAGTGCCTTCTCTCATGGTGGAGCAAGGACTCTTGGGTATTCGGGCTTCAGTAGTTTCGGGGCCCAGGATTAGTTGCTCCAGGGCATGTGGGATCTTCCCACACAAAGGATGGAACCCGTGTCTCTTGCACTGGCAGGCGGATTCCTATCCATTGAGCCACCAGGGAAGCCCCTACTCCCATTATTAATGTTCAGATCACCCCTGATTTGAGAGACGCCCTCGTAAGGAAACGACCCAATAAATACATCAGTTCAGTTGCTCAGTCGTGCCCGACTCTTTGCGACCCCGTGGACTGCAGCACACCAGGCCTCCCTGTCCATCAACAACTCCCCGAGTTTACCCAAACTCATGTTCATGGAGTTGGTGATGCCATCCAACCATCTCATCCTCTGTCGTCCCCTTCTCCTCCTGCCTTCAATCTTTCCCAGCATCAAGGTCTTTTCAAATGAGTCATCTCTTCGCATGAGGTGGCCAAAGTACTGGAGTTTCAGCTTCAGCATTATTCC
>NW_011493865.1:10667-14747 GCF_000754665.1 Bison bison bison | reverse complement strand
CGAGTTTACCCAAACTCATGTTCATGGAGTTGGTGATGCCATCCAACCATCTCATCCTCTGTCGTCCCCTTCTCCTCCTGCCTTCAATCTTTCCCAGCATCAAGGTCTTTTCAAATGAGTCATCTCTTCGCATGAGGTGGCCAAAGTACTGGAGTTTCAGCTTCAGCATTATTCCCTCCAAAGAAATCCCAGGGCTGATCTCCTTCAGAATGGACTGGTTGGGTCTCCTTGCTGTCCAAGGGACTCTCAAGAGTCTCCTCCAACACCACAGTTCAAAAGCATCAATTCTTCAGTGCTCAGTTTTCTTTATAGTCCAATTCTCAGAATAAATACATACAAAACCTCATTTCTGTGTAGAAAAGTCTTCTGCGAACTCTTGAACAGGTGGCTGTCATCATTTGGAATCAGACTGAGCATCTGTGAGTTTACTGGCTTTTTTTGAAGATGGCTCCATGGGCCAGATGTTCTTCCCTCGTGGTTTAGGTGGTAAAGAATCTGCCTGCAATGCGGGAGACCCAGGTTCTATCCCTGGGTTGGGAAGGTCCCCTGGAGAAGGAAGTGGCAACCCACTCCAGTGTCCTTGCCTGGAGAATCCCATGGACAGAGGAGCCTGGTGGGCTACGTCCATGGGGTCGTGAAGAGTTGGACACGACTGAGCAACTAGCACTCCTTGGGCCAGATACACATGCAGTTGGAAATAGAGTATTTGGAATATGGAAAAATCTCAGAACCAAAAGAGATAGACATCTTTGACTTGAGGAGATAAGGTGACTCACAGAAGAGAACCAAACTTGAAAGCAGGCATTAACATATCTCAGAAGAGACGGCGTGTCACCCGAGGAATGTGGTGAAACAAAACAAAGGAAGATGAATTCACAGAGAGCGAGGTCACAAATCACGCATCACCGTGCCTGCGGGGGATCACGCTGACAGCTGAGGTCAAGCCCACGCTTCTCAGGAGAAGCACCCGTTTTAAAAACAGAGGTCAACGCACTAATCCTGTGGCATCTCAAGCTAGAACGCATTCATGCCATTTCAATCGTGTGCCCTGTTTTTTATAAATAGTTTTTTACTTTTATTTTTTAATTGGAGGATGATTGGTTTGCAGTGTTGTGTTGGTCTCTGCTGTACAGCAAAATGAATCAATTGTAAGTACATAGAGATCCCCTCCCTCTTGAGCCGCCCTCCCACCCCCATCCACCGCCCTGGTCATCACAGAGCCCCGAGCTGAACTCGCTGTGCTATACAGCGGCTTCCCACTAGCCATCTGTTTTACACGAGGTGGTGTGTATGTATGTCAGTGATACTCTTTCAATACACCCCACTTTCTCCTTTCCCTGGTGGCTCAGATGGTAAAGAATCCGCCTGCAATGCAGTTTGATCCTGGGTTCGATCCCTGGGTCGGAGAGATCGCCTGGAGAAGGCAATGGCTACCCACTGCAGTATTCTGGCCTGGAGAATGCCATGGACAGAGGAGCCTGGTGGGCTACAGGTCATGGGGTTGTGAAGAGTTGGACATGAATGAGTGACTAACAATCCGTGGGCCAGACACACACACACTTGGAAATTAAGTATTTGCAAGATGGACAAATCTCAGAACCTAAAGAGACCGACATCTTTGACAATACTCTACTGTCCTTGGGGTCGCAAAGAGTCGGACACATCTTAGCGATTAAACAACAGCAACATACAATATTTGTTAAAAGTGTAACTTCTCCAAGAGCCTTGGAGTAGTCTTTCATCGACATTCTATATAAAACGGCACCGTGGTTAGGAACAAATCCCAGTTGTAACTCCATGAAAAATTATTCCCTAAGACGGATAGGATCTATTCAAAAAGAATAGACGGATTCAAAGAGAAAGGAAAATCAGTTGTGAAAACATTAATGGATGAACTAAAAGAGAAAAGAACATCAGATATGAAGACATAGCTCTAATCATTTCCTATGCCTGCCAATGACAGAAAATCCTATGCCTGCCAATGACAGAATCCTTGGCAGGAAACAACCACAGTTATATTTTCATGTTTTCTCTCGATAATCACTTTGAAATGGAGCAATTATAAGTGAATGAGGATAATGCAAACTGTCTTATTTCATTTTTTTTTCATACTGTCATGTTTCAAGGAAAGAATGAGGTCAGGCTGCAGGGTAACTGAGGTCAAGATGCAGTCAGAAGAGTATAAAAACAAACAAACCACCCATTGCTAAAATATGGAATGTATTAGCATCCTTCTCCTTCCTTTTATTCGTTAGCAATAGAGATCAGTACACGCTTACGCCAAACCAGCAACTGAGTCATAATTCTGCCTTATTTATTTATTTATTGGCAGAAGGCTTGGTTCTGGGACTAGGGACTCGTAAGCATCATGAAATTCCTAGCACTTAACGAGTCAGTCATTACTGATTATTTACAACATAGCCTCTTATCCTTCAATCAGACTTTCCAGGTGGGATTTCTTCCTTCTCTGAGCAAGACCCACTTTGTGCAATACACAGATAGCATTCCAGGTTACTCCCTTTTCCCCTCTTTTTACATCGAAACTTGTTTCTGCCTGGAAGTTCTTGTAGCCTTTCCTTTCTCCAGGGGATCTTCCCGACCCAGGAATCAAAACCGGGGTCTCCTGCATTGCAGGCGGATTCTTTACCAGCTGAGCCACAAAGGAAGCCCAAGAATACTGGAGTGGGTAGTCTAATCCCTTCTCCAGGAGATCTTCCTGACCCAGGAATCAAAACTGGGGTCTCCTGCATTGCAGGCGGATTCTTTACCAGCTGAGCCACAAGGGAAGCCCAAGAATACTGGACTGGGTAGCCTAATCCCTTCTCCAGGAGATCTTCCTGACCCAGGAATCCAAATCGGGGTCTCCTGCATTGCAGGCGGATTCTTTACCAGCTGAGCTGTCAGGGAAGCCCTACTTCTTGGCTGTGCTTTATTTCATTGATGAACAGTTGGTTTACAATGTTGTGTTAATTCCTGCTTTACAGAAGAGTGATTTGGTTCCACACATACGTACATTCTTTCTCAAGCTCCTTACCATTGTGCTTCATCCCAGGATATTGAATCTAGCTCCCTGTGCTCTCCAGTAGACCCGGTGCTTACCCATCCTGTAGACAACAGTTTGCATCTGCGAACTCCAAGCTCTCAGTCCATCCCTCTCTGCCCCCTCCCTCAACAAGCACTGGTCTGTCCTCTACGTCTCCGAGTCTCCTTCCGTTTCATGAATCAACCCTCAATATTCACAGGAAAGACGGATGCTGAAGCTGAAGCTCAAGCTCCAGAACTTTGGCCACCGGATGTGAAGAACAGACTCATGTGGAGAAGACCCCGATGCTGGGAAAGATGGAAGGTGGGAGGAGAAGGGGACGACAGAGGATGAGATGGTTGGATGGCGTCACTGACTTAACAGAAGTGACTTTGAGTAAGCGCCAGGAGTCGGTGATGGACACCCCCCTGGCGTGCTGCAGTCCATGGGGTTGCAGGGTGAGACATGACTGAGTGACTGAACAACAGCAGCATATACATAACATGTGTGTATAAATATATCTGTGTGTGTATATATAAATGTGTGTATATATAGATATGTGTGTGCACTATATAATGTGTGTATACATGTGTATATATTTACTGTGAGTATACAGATGTGTGTGCGTGTGTATATACATAGTGAATGTATATGTGTGTATGTTTATATAATGTCTGTGTATATATTTAATGTTTGTATTCAGTTCAGTTCAGTCGCTCAGTCGCGTCTGACTCTTTGCGACCCCATGTACCTCAGCACGCCAGGCCTCCCTGTCCATCACCAACTCCTGGAGTCCACCCAAACCATATCCATCGAGTCAGTGATGTCATCCAACCATCTCATCCTCTGTCGTCCCCTTCTCCTCCCGCCCTCAATCTTTCTCAGCATCAGGGTCTTTTCCAATGAAAAGTATTGGACTTTCAGCTTCAACATCAGTCCTTCCAATGAACACCCAGGACTTATCCCCTTTAGGATGGACTGGTTGGATCTCCTTGCAGTCCAAGGGACTCTCAAGAGTCTTCTCCAACACCGCAGTTCAAAAGCATCAGTTCTTCGGC
>NW_011493865.1:10037-10499 GCF_000754665.1 Bison bison bison | reverse complement strand
ACTGGTTGGATCTCCTTGCAGTCCAAGGGACTCTCAAGAGTCTTCTCCAACACCGCAGTTCAAAAGCATCAGTTCTTCGGCGCTCAGCTTTCTTCACAGTCCAACTCTCACATCCACACATGACTACTGGAAAAACCATACCCTTGACTAGACGGACCTTTGTTGGCAAAGTAATGTCTCTGCTTTTGAATATGCTATCTAGGTTGGTCATAACTTTCCTTCCAAGGAGTAACCATCTTTTAATTTCATGGCTGCAGTCACCATCTGCAGTGATTTTGGAGCCCAGAAAAACAAAGTCTGACACTGTTTCCATTGTTTCCCCATCTATTTCCCATGAAGTGATGGGACTGGATATGATGATCTTAGTTTCTGAATGTTGAGCTTTAAGCCAAAGTTTTCACTCTCCTCTTTCACTTTCATCAAGAGGCTCTTTAGTTCTTCTTCAGTTTCTGCCATAAGGGT
>NW_011493865.1:8645-9937 GCF_000754665.1 Bison bison bison | reverse complement strand
AAATATGTTTTTCTGGAACTCTCTTGCTTTTTCCATGATCCAGCGAATGTTGGCAATTTGATCTCTGGTTCCTCTGCCTTTTCTAAAACCAGCTTGAACATCTGGAATTTCACGGTTCATGTACTGCTGAAGCCTGGCTTGGAGAATTTTGAGCTTTACTTTACTAGCGTGTGAGATGAGTGCAATTGTGCGGTAGTTTGAGCATTCTTTGGCATTGCCTTTCTTTGGGATTGGAATGAAAACTGACCTTTTCCAGTCCTGTGGCCACTGCCGAGTTTCCCAAATTTGCCGCTCAGTCGTGTCCAACTCTTTGCGACCTCATGGACTGCATATGTGTACAGATGTACTGTGTGTTTGTACATGTGTGTGCATGTGTGTATGTGTGTATAGATATAATGTGTGCATATATAATATGCATGTGTATATATTTAATGCGTGTATATGCATATGTGTTTGTATATATGTAACGTGTGTATGTGTTTCTGTGTATATACATGTGTGTTTGTGTATACGTGTGTTTGTGTGTGTGTGTGTGTGTGTGTGTATTATTGTGTGTGTCTGTGTATGCATAGACATGTGTCCATGCTGGCTGACTTTCTTTCATCCGGCTTTCTTTCATCCATCTCTACTTAAAGCATGCTCTGCCTACAAACAGTCTCCCACATCTCCCTCCCCGCCACAGACAAACGGCAGGCCTGCGCCCCTGTCCTGCAGGCTTTCCTGGGGGATTAAGCCTGTTTCCCTTCCGCACCCCACTCCCAGAGGGCCGCCTCTGAGATCCCGGGAGGTCAGGCAGCTGCAGGAAAGCAGCCCCGAGGCTCTGAGCCTCCCCTGAAGCTCCGTTTGGGCCATTTGGCACTAACCTGCTACAGTTAGGAACACTGCTTTGGGGCCGCTTGACTGAAGCTTGTTTACATACAGAAATCCTCCCCAGCAAGTTTGTCTGCCCTCTGAGAGGCCAGGTCCCCCTCGTTGTAGTTCAGTCACTCAGTCGAGTCTGACTCTGTCTGACCGCATGAATCGCAGCACGCCAGGCCTGCCTGTCCATCACCATCTCCCGGAGCTCACTCAAACTCATGTCCATCGAGTCGGTGATGCCATCCAACCATCTCATCCTCTGTCATCCCCTTCTCCTCCTGCCTTCAACATCTTTTAAGGGGCAGGGTGCCCCTTACTGGGTGTCTTATTCCCTGTTCAGGAAACCAAACCCAAGGTGAATTTCCAAGGCAGGCCCAAACATCTTTCTTCCTTCATGTGCATAATAAAAGGGAAACCATTGCTTGAGAAGAGTC
>NW_011493865.1:8127-8271 GCF_000754665.1 Bison bison bison | reverse complement strand
GCATCAGGTGGCCAAAGGACTGGAGCTTCAGCTTTACCACTGGTAATCCCTCCAATGAATCTAGACGATTCGATTCATAGTCCCTCCAATGAATCTCCAGGGTTGATTTTTTTTTTTTTTTAATTGACTGGTTTGATCTCCTTT
>NW_011493865.1:3944-8027 GCF_000754665.1 Bison bison bison | reverse complement strand
GAGAAGACTCTTGAGAGTCCCTTGGACTGCAAGGAGATCCAACCAGTCCATCCTAAAGGAGATCAGTCCTGAATGTTCACTGGAAGGACTGATGCTGAAATTCCAATACTTTGGCCACCTGATGCAAAGAGCTGACTCATTGAAAAAGACCCTGATGCTGGGAAAGATTGAGGGCAGGAGGAGAAGGGGACGACAGAGGATGAGATGGTTGGATGGCATCACTTACTCAACAGACATGAGTTTGACTGAGCTCTGGGAGTTGGTGATGGACAGGGAGGCCTGACGTGATGCAGTACGTGAGGTCGCAAAGAGTCAGACACGACTGAGTGACTGAGCTGACTGATAGAAGTTTCACAGCAGTAATATGTAATTAGGAGATATATTATGCAAATCTATATTATGCAACACACATTGTATAAATATGTGTTATATCTTTTGTATCAGCAGTATGTATATACTTTTGTGTATGTCTATATTTTCTGTGTTAATAGGAGGATTTACCGTAGGAGGGTGAGCACAATCATTGCCACATGATGAATGCACAGATGGCCTGTGCGGTCAGGCCTGTCTGACTCTTTGCAACCCCATGGACTGTAGACCCGCCAGGCTCCTCTGTCTGTGGAATTTCCCAGGCAAAAAATACAGGAGTATGGTGGCCTCACATTGCCTCCTCACATTAACCTCTCATTATTCAGGCCGTCATCATTTTGTCAAAAAGACAAAATGCCATCCCCTTCTCCTCCTACCTTCAACATTTCCCAGCATCGTATGTGGGCATATGGGACTTCCCAGTTGCCTCCAGTGGTTAAAAGCCTGCTGCCAAGGCAGGAGTCGTAAGAGACTCGAGTTCGATCCTTGGTGGGGAAGATCTCCAGGAGAAGTAAATGGCAGCCCACTCCAGTATTCTTGCCTGGAGAATCCCATGGACAGAGGAGCCTGGTGGGTTACAGTCCCTGGGGTCGCAAAGAGTCAGACACGACTGAGAGACTGAGCAGATAGATATACACATATATATAAATATATATATAAGATGTCACACATTATATCGGTTATATATGCATACATATTTATGCATCCTATTGCTTATATAGATATTTTATATCACTGTCTATTTGAAATCACCCTTGAGGGTTTTAGCAATTAAATTATGAGAGCATTTAGAATAAGAACATTTTGCAATCTTTGCTGAATATGGCACTTTCCCCAAATCTCATCTCACTTTTATTTTCTTAAGTGATTTATATCTTCTTAATTCACTTTAGAAGCAGCAGTGTTCACCCCTGGGATATAACGTAAGTGAAAATTTAGAACTCTGAATATTTTCAACTTTGATGTTGGCACTAATAAATTTATGAATATCTTTGTCCATACTTTTCCTCATTTATCAAAAAAAAAAAAAGACTTGTGAGAAAACTAAACATTACATCATTATGTGTTGGAGATTTTTATTCAAAAATTTTGAGCAGTCATCTTTTGCCTGGCCTCATATCTGGGCTTTATCATGCACTGACAAGAAGTATACGGATTTCTAAGTCATCAGAACTCAGTACATTTGTTGCAGCATTTAAGCATTCATTATGGTGTGGAAGACATAACATCATAATTTATGTCATGTCATTAAGACCATTTCTCCCTACGGGTTCCTTTTCATGGACCTTGATACATCTAGCTCACGGGTCCTAAATATGCCGTTAAGAAAAAAAAACACTACCAAAGTTGCAGAAAGAAGATATTGAAATCTTAAAAAACCAGTTATACGGGCACAGTGGTCCATGATGTCCTTCTCATTTAATTCCTTATAAGGAAACTATTGTTACCATGGAAACATGATTGACACTTAGGGTTCCAGGGGGACATGGACCCATCCCCCACCCCCAAGGCTCTATTTTTATTCTTCCTCCTTATTCTGAAATATCTCTACTTTCTTTTATTTTTTTCTGGGGTGTGGGGATTTTCAGAAAAGCATTTGACTGACAGGCATAAGGATAAGCCAGTGAGTCATATACCTCTTGTCGCTGTTCACTCGCTCAGTCGTGTCTGACTCTGCGACCCCAAGGACTGCAGCACACCAGGCTTCCCTGTCCATCACCATCTCCCAGAGCTTGCTCAAAGTCATGTGCATCGAGTCGGTGATGCCATCCAACCATCTCATCCTCTGTCGTCCCCTTCTCCTCCTGCCCTCAATCTTTCGCAGCATCGGGGTATTTTCAGATAAGTCAGCTCTTTGCATCAGGTGGCCAAAGTCCTGGAGCTTCAGCTTCAGCGTCAGTCCTTCCAATGAATCTCCAGGGTTGATTTTTTTTTTTTTTTAATTGACTGGTTTGATCTCCTTGCAGTCCAAGGGACTCTCAAGAGTCGTCTCCAACACCATGGTTCGAAAGCCTCAGTCTCTATTCAAACCTATTAGGTTTTGAATCGGCATTCTCTTTAAGAACCAGCAAACTTTTAACCATCAGTTACAGACACGCACACACGCACTCCCAAGCTCCACTGTGGCTCCTGTTTCATCAGGGTCAGTTTTCCATTTCACTCTCCCAGGAGTTCATTCACGTTTTCCCTTCCCCCACTTTCCAGGTCTGATCTGTGAGTGGATCGTACACATAATCTGCATAGGTTGGCCAGCTCTGAACAGGTTTACACGCTGAGCAACGTTTCTCTGTAATTCGCCCAGTGCTCCTACTCTGTGGCCTCAGTTTTACTCCTTAAAAACCCACGCCTGCCCCTCGAGTTCACACTGGGAGTCTTTGTTCTGAAAGTAACCCGACTCTCCTGTTCACCACAAGGTATGAACGGATAGAAACCTTCCAAAAACACACAGAGTTTCCAGCCTATAGAATTAAAGACACACACCCTCCCGACATATGGTTTTCATCGAGAGGCCTGAAATAATTCAAACGAGGTCAGCGTTTAAAAAATTAATTAGTGCACCGCCTCTTGGTGAAAAAGCAAAGACTCGTCTCTTTTGCAGCAAACTGAGGCCATGCTCTTTTCTTTTCTTTTTTTTTTCTTTTCCTCTGTTTGCTTTTCTAGCTGAGCAGATGGTTTGCATTAAAAATGATCCTTGCTACGAAAATGCTTGTCTTTGGTGAGATTCTCCAAAATGAAAGTTGGAGTCTTGGGTGTGAGTAGGAAGTAACTCAACCCAGCAAGTCACCACCATCTTTAAAAAAATTTTTTTTTCCTGTCTTGCCTCTGGGTGATGCATGTCTGAAGACCCCCAAGAGACAGGCTGAGTTGCTCAGTCATATGCCGACTCTTTGTGACCCCCTGAACTGTAACCCACCAGGCTCCTCTGTCCGTGCGATTTCTCAGGCAAGAATACTAGAGCGGGTTGCCATGCCCTCCTCCAGGGGAGCTTCCCGAGCCGGGGATCGAACCCACGTCTCATGCATTGGCAGGCGGACTGTTTACCGCTGAGCCACCAGCGAAGTTCTTTGCTCTCTGTATACATGTACTTAAACGTCTGATTTTCTCCTGTTCGTCTGTCTCATGTTAATTTAATTTAGATTGCCTGAAGACCCTAGAAGGGTACAGGGGCAGTGTCTTCCTCCTCCAGTAATTGCGAGGGCTTCCCTGCTGGCCCAGACAGTAAAGTATCCACCTGCAGCGTTGGACACCTGACGTATCAAACACACGAAAACACAGGCAATCATTTCGTCACGTTTAAAAAGGTCTCACAACAGATTCACGCCTGTTTTTGCAAGCATTATTGGACTACCCATGTGTTCTTAAAGTGAAAGTGAAGTTGCTCAGTCGTGTCCAATTCTTTTCGACCCCATGAATCGCAGCACGCCAGGCCTCCCTGTCCATCACCAACTCCTGGAGTTCACTCAGACTCATGTCCATCGAGTCAGTGATGCCATCCAGCCATCGCATCCTCTGTCGTCCCCTTCTCCTCCTGCCCCCAATCCCTCCCAGCATCAGAGTCTTTTCCAATGAGTCAACTCTTCGCATGAGATGGCCAAAGTTTCAGCTTCGGCATCATTCCCTCCAAAGAAATCCTAGGGCTGATCTCCTTCAGAATGGACTGGCTGGATCTCCTTGCAGTCCAAGGGACTCTCAAGAGTCTTCTCCAACACCGTC
>NW_011493865.1:897-1612 GCF_000754665.1 Bison bison bison | reverse complement strand
AGACACCAACAGATTATATGTGTGGAAGTGGAGACAGCTTCCCACCTGTCAGAAGGGCTACTGTCAAGACACCAACAGATTATATGTGTGGAAGTTGGAGACAGCTTCCCACCTGTCAGAAGGGCTACTGTCAAGAAACCAACAGATTATATGTGTGGCAGAAGAGGTGGAGACAAGATAGATTTTTCTTTCTTTCTTTTTTGGCCAGGAGGCACGTGGGATCTTAGTTCCTCCCCTAGCAGGGATCGAACACTCACGCTCTTCATTGGAAGGCCAAGTCTTAACCACTGGGCCCCCAGGTAAGTTCCCCCACCCCACCCTATTCTCTTTGAAGAAAGCTTTAAAGACTGTAAAGGGACTGCCTGCAATGCAGGAGACCCAGGTTCAATCCTGGGTCAGGAAGATCCCCTGCAGAAAGAAATGGCAACCCACTCCAGTACTCTTGCCTGGAAAATTCCATAGATGGAGGAGCCTGGTAGGCTACAGTTCAAGGGGTTTCAGAGTTGGACACAACTGAGCAACTTCACTTTCTTTCTTTCTTAAAGACAAAGTGTGTTCTTCCATGACTGATTTACTGAGGGCATCTTCGCGCCAGACACTTAGCACCTCCCGAGGATGACAGCCTCAGAACTTGGTTTGAGAGGAAAAAGCCACTAAGCATCTCTGCAAACAGACATGTCTGTTATCTTAACCGCCGTGGCAGGAATATTGCATC
>NW_011493865.1:0-620 GCF_000754665.1 Bison bison bison | reverse complement strand
CATCCATCCATCATATCTATCTATTTATCCATCATATCTATCTATCCATCTATCTTTCTAGTCATCCATCCATCCATCATATCAATCTATCCATCATTAATCCTGAATATCTATCCATCTATCTAGTCATCCATCCATCATATCTATTTATCTACCTATGTATCCATCAATCCTGACTATCTATCTAGCTAGCCATCAATCCACTCATCCATCATATCCCTCTATCATCAAGTCAGAATATCTGTCTATCTAGCCATCCATCCATCATATCTATCTATTTATCCATCATATCTATCTATCCATCTATCTTTCTAGTCATCCATCCATCCATCATATCAATCTATCCATCATTAATCCTGAATATCTATCCATCTATCTAGTCATCCATCCATCATATCTATTTATCTACCTATGTATCCATCAATCCTGACTATCTATCTAGCTAGCCATCAATCCACTCATCCATCATATCCCTCTATCATCAAGTCAGAATATCTGTCTACCTAGTCATCCATCCATCATATCTATCTAGCCATCCATCCACCCATCCGTCCATCATATCTATCTATCATCAGTCCTGAATATCTATCTAGCCATCCATCCATCTACCATCTCTCTAT